>NC_033631.1:14380-143216 GCF_001540865.1 Ananas comosus | reverse complement strand
GACTTTCTTACTCCAGTACCCTTTAGTTCAAAGTGTATCAAGTTAGTCCCTATAGTTTCGCACTTTCTTACTTTAGTACTCTGTGATTTAAAGTGTATTATGTTAGTACTATGTTGTTTCATTTTTCACTTTTTATTATTTATTTCACTAATTTTTTTCTTTAAATCAGTGACAAAGTTAAAATTAAAGGGTACTAAAATAAATATTCGATAAACCTAGGTAGGATATCTGAAATTTTGTGTATATAATTTAACAAAATATTAATGGAGGAAAAAAAAATCAGTGATAAAGTTAAAAATAAAAGGTACTAAAGTAAATATTCGATAAACCTGGATAGAATATCTAAAGTTTTTTGTATATAATTTAACGAAATATTAACAGAAGAGCCGCCGAAAAGAGAAAAATGAAACCATATGGTACTAAATTGATGCGCTTTAAATCACAGGATATTAAAGTGAAAAAGTACGAAATCATTGGATACTAAATTGATATATTTTAAACTATAGGAGTGGTATTCGAAGTTTTCCCTTTTTTTTTTTATTTTCCTTTACCTCTCTCTTAGTTTGACATGGAATTTTTATATGTTACTTAGTAATTACTTTGCAGACGCAGTTTAAATTCTCATTATTAATACATCAATAATTTATGTCGGCACCGTATGGTACGGTGTTCTAAACTTTTTAATGTTGCACACTACTGCGAGAACTTTTTTATAAAACAACCCTCTAAAATTTTAAAATTTGCGAAATAACCCTCTAAAAATTTTATTTGAAAAACTAATCCTTCTTTCGCCACGTCGGCGCCACGTAAGAATTTCTTTTAAAGGCGATGAATCGTTCACCGCTTCCTTCCATTTCTTTTAAAGGGGTGAATTGTTCACCGCTTTTTTCTATTTCTTTTAAAGACGGTGAATCATTCACCGCCTTTCACTTATTCACTGTTTCTTTCCAGCTATATCTCATATATAATCCTAACAACCACATAAAAATTCTAACAAATCGTATATAATCTTAACAACCTTTAAATCCTAATAATTTATTCATATAATTTCATATAATCTTAACAGTCTGAAAATCCTAATAATCTATCCATACAATCCTAATAATCAAATAAAAATTTTAATGATCCACATATAATTATAACAACCTCACTTTTTTCTATTTCCTATATAATTCACACACAATTTTAATGAATGCGGTGAACGATTTGCCGCATTTAAAAGAAATGGGACATAGCGGGGAACGATTCACCGCTTTTAAAAGGAATGGGTAAAAGCGGGAAACGATTCACTGCCTTTAAAAGAAATAAGAGCAAACGGCGAACGATTCACCATCTTTGTAAGCAAACCCTGACATGGCACCCACGTGGCGAAAGAAGGGTTGGTTTTACAAATAAAATTTTCACAGTGTCATTTTGCCAATTTCAATTTTTTGGAGAGTCATTTTATAAAAAAACCCCTACTGCGACAAGTATTTAAAATACTGTCCTTGTAGATATTTAATATGCCAGTATATATTAAAAAAAAAGATAAACTTCAAATACCACCCATGTGGTTTTGCATTTTCTTACTTTAGTACCCTATGGTTTAAAGTGTATTAAGTTAGTATTCTATGATTTTTTTTTTCCGTCAGTTCCTCCGTTAATATTTCGTTAAATTATATGCCCCACCTAGGCTTATCGATATTCACTTTAGTATCTTTTAATTTTAACTTTCTCACTAATTTAACGAAAAAGGATTAGTAAAATGAATAATAAAAAGAGAAAAATATACCACAGGATACTAATTAACTTGATACACTTTAAACCACAGGGTACTAAAGTGAGTAACTGCGCTACATCCCAAACTCCACCTCAAATAATCTTCTACTAGATATCTCGTAAATATGCAAATGTTTGGTTTGATTCTTCGCTTTCAAGATATCTCCCAGGATAGAGCTTCTAGATTAAATTGGTAAAAAAAAATATAAAACTTATCTAAAATATAGACCACTTTAATTTCACTATCTAATCTTTCAAAATTTTAATTTTAGTACTCAATCTTTTCAATTTATTTGCTTTAAGTTAGTTAACAACATTTTAACTTTGAATTTTGAATATCATAGCCAATATATTCCATACAATTCTTACAATTATAATTTATTACAATAAGTAATTAACTCAAATTTGAAATTAAAATAATATTAATTGATCCAAATCAAATAAATTAAAAAATTAGATAATAAAATTAAAATTTAAAAACTTTGAATAATCACTTAAAAATAATCTATAGTTAATGTTTGTTTGGGTGGAAGTGAGGTGGAAGTGGAGAGGGGAGGAGTCGTTTTCGTCATAAACGATCACTTCTGTTGTTTAGTTCGCCGTAAAAAAATTATGATTGAAACTCGAGTTAGCTTGAAACGGCGTAATTGATTTCAGCTCATCATGAGCCGAAGTCAATTACGGTAAAAAAAGGTGAAAAAAAATAATAAAATAATTATATTTAAATATATTTAATTATGATACTAATTACTCTTTTATTCAGTTGGTATATTGAAAATATAATAAAAATTGATTAATTAAGTTTTGATATTTCCTTTATTTAGTTTGCACAATTAAAATATGATAGAAATTGATTAATTAAATATTAATAATTTTTTTACTTTCATAATTTTATTGTTGTATTATTATCATTTATGTATTAAAAAAATAATTATATTAATTTTATTTATTAAATTATTTATTATTTATATATAAATTATAGTTTTATATCATACACTTTCTACCAAACAAACAGCAGAATTAATGAAACTTCGCTTCTACAACTACGAAACAAACAGCGGAAAAGAAGTAATTTTCACTGAACGTCACTTTAACACAAAGTCTGCTTCAATCCAAAGTTCAGTTTCAGTAAGACAAACATGTCCTAATTTGATTTTTTTTTTATTTTCTTCTTGTCTTGGGAATTCAATTCCCGTCTTGTGTAGTCCTTTTCTTTATTTGTTTTTCTTCTTCTTCTTCTTCTCGAGATTTGCCGGGCTGTGCCGGTCAGTTTGTCCGGCTAATAAATGGAGGGAGCAGAGAGTCGTTGATCATGATTGCGACTGGCTATAAATAAGGGATTTGGATGACAAGAGAAAGGGGCAAAAATAGAAACAAAAAGAGATGCGGATGAGTCGTCTCCCGGCCGTGCAATCCACGGTATCATAATATTTCATTGGAGAATACAATACAATTCTGTAAATTATTAGTTTACTCAAATAGTTTACACAAGTCTTGTTAATATACTTTTATTAGGTGTAGAGCTACTATGCTATCAGAAGTATAGAGCATATGATGCTTTGCGATCCCCCCAAGGTTGAGTAGTACTTCTAGGGTTGAGTGGTCCCCACAGGGTAATAGTATTAATCCAAAGATTAGAAATGATCAAAGGAGTTGATCTAAGGGCCAAAAAATCGGAAGCATTATAGTATAGTAGCTCTACTCTACTTTTAGTATCATCTAAGTATTTGATTAGAGATGCAATCGGATCCAGATTGGTGGAGCTCCCGCACCAATCCACTCCGAATAGGGCAGTAAACGAGAAGAAATAAATATATTCGAGACAGAAAACAGAATAGCTTTTATGATCCGAGACGAATTCAGGACAGGAAACGGAAAAAATTTTGACCCGCTCCGAATTCGCCTTAAAAATTGTTTATATTGTAAGAAAATATCCTTAAAAAAATAATATATTTATAAAAAAGTCTAAAATACAAATAAGTTGGTACTCTCATTTTTTATGTAAACTTTTGAATTTTGCTTCGAATTGTAATTAATATTTTTTATTTTTATAATTGAGGTTGTTAATTTTTTATATAACTTAGTTATATTATTCATTATTATTAAAAATTTATTAATTTATATTTCATAAAATATTAATAATATTATTTTTTTAAATATGTATTAATTGGTCGAGTAAATTCGGAGCACCGACGGAAGGTGGGTTATGAGGCGAGATGGATTATGAGATATATTTTTTAACCCGTTACGGATTCGGGACGGAATTTTGGCAGTCGAGGCAGGAGGCAGGGCGGGGCTCCAGCCTCCAAATCCGCCCCGTTTGCATCCCTATATTTGATACTATCAAATTTATGTACCATTATAGATTTTTTTTTAATCATTTCTATCTTTTAGGCTATACTATTTTACTACCTGCTAAATTGAAGGAGTAGGTCTTGTGTGCTATTAGAAGCACAAAGACCTCCGTGCTCCTAAGTCGTTTTCGATACTGGGACTTTCGAATCAATGATCGGCTCCGTTAGACTTGATCTAATACATTTAAAGTATCTAGAAAATACATTTTGTGGTTTTTCGATATCATTTACCTATCAATCGAAAGAGTTCAAAATCAACAAGTGAAAATAAAAATCTCACAAAACGTGGTAATATAGCACTAAAATTTTCAATTAGAGATATTAATCTTGCAGTAAATAGTATAAAGAATTTTTTATCAAAATCTTATTTAAATACTTCTACACCGTAAAACTTACAAACGATATACATCAACTATTAGAAATTGTTGGTTTTGAACCCTTTCGATCGTTAGGTAAAAGATATCGGAATATCGTAATATTTATTTTCTAGATATTTCAAATACATTAAATCAAGTCTAACGGAGCCGATCGTCGATTTGAAAGTCCCATCATCGAAAACGGCTTAGGAGCACAGAAACCTCCGTCTCCTAATAGCACACAAGACCTACTCCTTAAATTTAGGTGGGCCACTATATTCTAACATCGCAATTCCTTAATTCAATGGCTAAAAATCTATAAATATTGATTATTTGATGCTATTAAAAGTATTTCAGTTCAGTTTCATGGATTTAATAGTTATTATATGAATATCTATAAACAGTTGACAATTTGATTTTTCAAGGGGGAATTTAAAAAATAAGGCTAAACTCTTGACTTTTGATACATGATACAGTTAGATCATTAGAACTCTATATGCAAGATCCTAAAAAAATATAAAAAGAAAAAGACTCATGAAAGTTTAGTATATAGTTCGGGGAATATATTAGTAGGGGTTTTTTTTTGTAGATCCCTTTACTATTCCTTTGGCAGTATTTAGCTTGAACATTTCAATAATATAGATAGTGATAAGAACTCTTTAAAAAAATATATATTAATTTTAGTAACTGTACATTCTTTCTCCCACTAGAAATAGTAGATACATTGCAATAGAGATCTATCATGCGGAAAACTCGAATTTCACCGCCCTTTAAATTACTAAACCTCTTAGTAAAGAAATTTGAAAAACAAGAATGCTAAAGTAGCTCTTAGATGATAAGGTGCAAAATTTACACATTCTTTCCATATATATATATATATATATATAGAGCAGGACTGCTGTGCTCTCAGGAGCACGGAGGCCTCCGTGCTCCTGAGCCGTTTTCGATGATGAAATTTTCGAATCGACGATCGGCTCCGTTAGACTTAATCTAGCGCATTTGAAGTTTCTAGAAAATAATTTTTGCGATTTTTTGATATCATTTACCTAGTGATCGAAAGGATTCAAAATCCATAATTTTTAATGGTTGATATCTGCCGTTTTCAAGTTTAACGATGTATGAAAAATATCAAATCAGATAAAAATTTTGATACAAAATTCTTTATACTATCTATAACAAGACTAATATTTCTGATCAAAAATTTTAGTACTATATCATCACTTTTTATAGGAATTTTTATTTTCAGCCGTTTAAAAATTGTTGATTTTGAATCCTTTTGATTGCTAGATAAATGATATCAAAAATCGTAAAAATTATTTTCTAGAAACTTCAAATATGCTAGATCAAGTTTAACGAGCCGATCGTCGATTTGAAAATTCCATCACGAAAACGGCTCAGGAGCACGGAGGCCTCCGTGCTCTTGAAATCATAGCATATATATATATATATATATATATATATATATATATATATATATATATATATATATATATATAGGCTGGAATACTATCAATAATACCAAGTTATTGGTGCTATTAATTTTTAACCCTTGTGATTGAGAAATGAGTGTTAGGATGATGTGGGCCCCTAGGTTGAGTGAGTGGATGGTTATAAGTATAATCTAACGAATAAAATAATTGAGGGTTAAATCTAACAGTGAAAACTCGATAGCACAAATTCTTGGTGCTATCGATAGTACCCGCCAGCCAGACATATATATATACTATATATATTTAGCTAGGCTGGTATCTATCGGTAGCACGGAGCCTCCGGCTATCAAGTTGTTTCCAATGATTGTGCCTTCCAAATCGACGATCGATTCGCTTAAAACTTGATCTACACTATTAAAAATATTTGGAAATTAAATTTCATAATTTTTCGGCATCATTTAGTAGTGATCGAAAGGTCTCAAAAATTAACAATTTTAACGGTAGATGTGATGCCGTTTGTAAATTTAACGGTGTAAAACAATTCAAATCTAATGAAATTTTTATAGAAATTTTTTTCACTATTTAGAGTAAGATCAGTACATCTGATCTTAAATTCAAGTCTTTTATAATCATTTTTTATGAGAATTTTATTTTTTAGCCGTTCATTTTTAACTACTTCGTTTGATATGTAAATGATACAAAAAATTGTAAAATTTATGTTTCCAAATACTTTCAATAGTGTAGATCAAGTCTAACGAGTCGATCGTCGATTTGAAAAGCGCATTATTGAAAACAACTTGGTAGCACAGAGGCTTCCGTGCTACCGATATGTATACCAACCTAGCTCAATTATAACTAGGCTGGAATATTATTAATAGCACCAAGTATTTGTGCTATTAGTTTTTTAGCCTTGGATTGAGGAGTGTGTGGTTAGATGAGCGGGCCCTCTAGAGTTGAGTGAGTTGTTGTTGATACTAGTATAATCTAACGGTAAAAATAAATCAAAGGGTTAAATCTAATGGTGAAAAACTTAATAGCACCAAATCCTTGTGCTATCGATAGTATCCCATTGCCCGAACTATATATATATATTATATATATATATTATATATATATATATTATATAATATATATAGTATATATATATATATATATATATTATATATATATATATATATAAATAATTATGCTCCATGACTATCAATAGTACCAAAAACCCTTGGTACTATTGAGTTTTCGGCCGTTTGGATGAAAGATGTGTGGTTAGGATGATAGTGGTCTCCGGTTTAAATTGATAATGGTCCCTAGGGTTGATGGGTGGTTGGTTTAATAGTATATCTAATGGATGGAAATGATCAAAGGATAGATCTAATGGTAGAAAACTCAATAGTACCAAAGGCTTGGTACTATTGATAGTAATAGTAGTCGGACTATATATATATATATATTATATAATATATATATATATAAGCGTATAAGAATTCCGACAATTGACAGACGGAATCCAAAAAAGGAATAAAATAATATTCCTATGAATGTTATGTTATATATATATATATATATACATGACGACAGAATAAAATAATATTCCACAATAACTAGACGGAATCCAATAGTATAGATATATATAATATATATATATATATATATATATATATATGAACGTATAGGAATTCCGACAATGACAGACGGAATACCAAAAATGAATATAAATAATATTCTCTATGAATGGTTATGATTATTTGTTAAAAAATATCTCAATAAAATTAACGTTATAATCAATCTAATTAAAATTAAAATAACATTCCTATGAATGATTATGATTAAATTTCTTAAAATTATGTCAAATAAAAACGAACGTTACTGATCAAATCTATTAAATTTCTACTATACGATAAAAAATCTATTCCCTATAAATGTTATGAATCAATTTGTTAAAAAATATTTCAAATAAAGAACAGTTATTATCGATCTATTAAAAAATAGTATTCGCATCCATCTATAAATTCAATCCTATTATAATCAATTTTTGTAAAAAATATCTCAATTAAAACAAAGCGATCAATTTGTTAAAAATAAGCATTTCTATTAATATATTTATACATTAAAATTAAAATTGAGTTTAAATTATGAATTAAATTTAATTTTTGATATCAAATTTGAATTTAATATTAATTTTTTTATTACCGTGGATCAAAATTAAATTTTAATTTTAAATTAAATGTGAATTAATTTTGATGCTTTTAGTTTAAAATACATATTTAAATTTGATTCATCAAAAATCAAAAAGTAATAAAAATATTCGATGTATATAAATAAAAGAACACGGTAGGATATTATAAATTTTTATAATAAAATATAACACATTAATTTATAAATATAATTTTTTATTGTAAAATTTTGGATATATTATAATGTACAAATTTATATTGATTTGAAATAAATATAATAATTGTTACGTGCATTTGCACGTACATTCATCTAGTTATATAGTATATAATATATATATATATAATATAATATATATATATATTATATATATATATATATATATATATATATATATTAATATATATATATATATATATATATATAGTAGGTCTTGCGTGCTATTAGAAGCACGGAGGCCTCCGTGCTCCTAAGCCGTTTTTCATAATGGAGTTTTCGAATCAACAATCGGCCATGTTAGACTTAATCTAACATATTTGAAATATTTATAAAATAAATTTTGTGATTTTTTGATATCATTTACCTAGCGATCAAAAGGGCTCAAAATCAACAATTTTTAATGATTAATGTATACCATTTGCAAATTTAATAGTGTAAAAGTATTCAAATCAGATAAAATTTTGATAGAAAATTTTTTATACTATTTACAGGAAGATCAATATCTCTGATCGAAAATTTTAATATTATATCACAACTTTTTTTGAGATTTTTATTTTCAGCCGTTGATTTTGAACCCTTTTGATCGCTAGGTAAATGATATCGAAATATCGCAAAAGTTATTTTCTAAATACTTCATATATGCTAGATCAAGTCTAACGAAGCCGATCATCGATTCGGAAACTCTATGATCGAAAACGGCTTAGGAGCACGAAAGCCTCCGTACTTCTAATAGCACACAACACCTACTCTCTCTCTCACTATATATATATATATATATATATATATAGAGAGAGAGAGAGAGAGAGAGAGAGAGAGAGAGAGAGAATTGAGCTCCTATGCTTTTAAAAGTACCAAGTCATTTGTGCTTGTAAGTTTTTAGCCCTTGGATTAATAGATGTGCGGTTAGGATGATGTGAGCCCCCTTGGGTTGAGTGGGTGGTTGGTTGAATAGTATAATCTAACGGGTGAAAATGATCAAAGACGTAGATCTAACGGTAAAATATTCACAAGCACTAAGTGCTTAGTACTTTTACAAGTATCATAGCCGGACTCTATATATAGAGAATTGATATATATATATATAACATGGGTTAGAAAATATTTTCTTCCTAAAGTTTTAATTAGTGGAGTAGATAATGGGGATTTGGCTATTTTCCTATATATCACGGGCATTGTTATAAGCCCCACGTGTGTCCATATCGAAAACGCGTATTTAATACCAATCTATAGCACATATAATTACCTTAAAAAAATTATATAGACATTTCTATTTCACTTTTTTTATGCATATATGATGTAAGATGATAAATTTTTTAATTTTTTAATGAATGCATATAATTTTTTTTAATAATGTAAATAAATTTTGTCTGGGAGAGAATTTTATTTCTTAAAATATATAAACTATCAATAAAAATTTACTAATTTTCCGTATAAGAAATATAATAATATTTTACAAAATATTAATATTTTATTTATAATAAATATGTATTATTATATTAATAATATTATATTTTATTAGCGGTGTTCATATCATGTCTGTGTCTTAATTTTTTTGAAAATTGTCTTCTGTGTTCCGTGTCAATATCCGTAATGCCGAGCTATTTTCTAAATATATTATTCAAAATGATTGCAGAGGAAAAACTGAAGTAGAGACAGGAAGAGGTACTCGAAGCCATGCATCAACTTGTTTTCTTATTAGACAGGAAGAGTTTGGAACTATTTCATTTTTAGATCTAATTAATTACTTTTAGATAAATTTATGTCAAGTTCACAAAATAGGAAAAAATTAAATAACACTGGAAGATTGACAGGATTCAAATTTATGACCTCCTGCTCTGATACCATATTAAACTATATAAAACAATAATTAAGTTTTTAGAACTAATTATCGTTTCGCATTATTTAACTTGATATCAAAAAGGTGACTTTGAGTTTGAATCATCCTGAGCTTCAATTTTAGGAGTCTTCACAAACAATCCGTTGACACTAATGTATATAAAATCGTGTATTATCTTCGAAGCAAATGTATATGTAAAATTATAATCATTCTTAAAGCATTGCATTTAGTTAAATAAATCTGTTATTAGAGAATCAAATCATTTTGATACTGTTTGGTTCGGGTATAAGCAAAAGCTAGTTATTACAGAAATAAATACAAGTATGAGAATAAGAAAAATAGTGTTTGGATGAAAATTGAGTTGTTTTCGAGAATAAGAATAATTCTAAGTAGTTTTATATAGAAAATGAAGATGTTGATACGGATAACCAAAAATTACTATTCTCAGATAAAAAAATTAGCATTTAAATATAAAGAAAATAAAAATCTATTTCTATCCTTATTTCCTAACCAAATGAGAAAGCGATGGGATATCTGCTGCTGTTATTTGCAGAATTATTAAAACTTTTGTCTTGAATTTGATGGTCTGGAAACAAAAAATTGGGTCACAGTCAAGTCTGTGCGCTGGCCCAATCAGGTCAGAAAGTACAGCTGCACCCGCATTATTTATTCTATTTTTTTAATTACTAGAAACCCGGTAGCCCACATGCTCAATAAGAATAATAATAAAAGAGATAAGTGCATATATTTCTATAAACATATTAAGTTATTATACTTATGCCTCCAAAAATCCTCTTATGTGCAAATATATCCGTCCGTTACTAAAGTTTCGATAGCCATGAATTAAAAAATCTAATCACAGTTAGCTAAAAAATAAAATTATATATATATATATATATATATATATATATATATATAATTTTTATTCTAATATTGAGTTTCGTTATTTTTTATCCTTTTTTCTTTATCTATGACGACGGTGAGACCTACGGCGGCGACATTATAAAGCAAGGCCATGAAGCCGAGGAGAAAGATTGACAGAGAAAGAAGTATAATATTTTATAAGGACAAATTTATAAGAATAAAATAGTTATTTTATATACTCATTGTTAAAAAAGTAACAGTGAATCAAGCAGCAGAAATACCTATGAGCGAACTAGAACTTTGGGAAGAATATATTTATAAGCCAAAACATTTTCAAATAGATTAATCTGAGCGTTTAAATTTTCAAATCTAGGTTTGGGCCCGAGTCGGGCCCAGTGCAGGACCTAACTATTAGTAGAATTTATAAGATTTTTTTTTTTTTTGAGAGATAGGTAGCACGTTACCCGCTTCGTTTATTTCATTTAAAAATAAACTTAGCTGGAAATGTAAATCAACTAGGATTCGAACTTGAGTCTCGGGTACCAACCACCAAACCTTTTGCCACTTGCTCTAGGGACGGTCGGTATTTATTAGAAAATTTTAATAGGAGGGATTGGCGCTTGTGTTCTGATTGGTTCTCAATTAAGAGACAACAGTTTTAAACCAAACTACTAAAGCATAATATATGTTTTAATTTGTTTGTTAACATTTCAATATTCTAGATTTTACTTGATATAATTTTGCTTAATGATAGAGTTGAAATTCAATTGCAAATTTATAGTTTCGGCTTTTTGGCGGGTTAACATTTTTTTCCTTCATGTTTGATTTTGCCACTCCTTGGGTGAAGTTTATTACGGTGTTTTGAAAAAATAGAGTTACAAAAAATTTTAATTTATAGCGAATCAAATAAAAACTAAGAAATCAAATAAAAAGTTTGATCATAACCAAATATTTTAGGATTAATTGCATACATGTTCTTACAAAATATAGTGAATTGTAAGTATATCCCTACAAAATTAAATTTTTATATGTTGTCCCTACAAAGTCCTAATGTTCTCAAATATATTCCTATCGTTAAAATCCGTTAAAAAATTTAAGTTAACCATAGGTTTATCCTGATTAATTTATGAGATAATTTGATATTTTTACCCCTCTTATATTATACTGTTGTGGTTTTTGAACGGACATATTTGATATGGCAAAATTGAAAACATAAACAATTCTCTATCGGTTCTCTAACAGTAACAAATCAGAATGACATATTTGAAAATATTAGAACTTTTGTAAAGACAACATATAAAAGTTGAACTTTGTGGAGATATATTTATAATTGACTATGTTTATATGGACCCGAAGGCATTTACCCCTATATTTTGTATACAAGAGTTAGAGAAGACATTCTCTAGTCTTGTTATAAGCAAAGCCCAAGACCAATTCAAACTGAAAAATTGGGCCTTTTTAGAGTGGAGAGAATGGTAGAGGACTATGGCCCAATTCTCTTATATAGTTTTGCATTCTTTTTTTCGCCCTTTCTTTTGTCTTTTTTTTCTTCTTCTTCTTCTTGCTCCTCTTTAACCACAGGCCTAGTTGCCTCACAATTAAAACTGAGTTTATTTTTTTTCAAATAAGACGAATGATATGCTACCTTTTTCTTAAAAAAAAAAGGAGTAATTTGTCGAGTTCAAAAAATAAACTTAAATTCAAGTTCAATTTGAATAGGAGTTATGAAGCTAGAATGTTTTTTTTCCCTTATATACTTCAGATATGATTATCCTTTTATATCCAATATTGAAAATATTATAGCAACACAATTAGTGCTTGACTGGACCAAAAAAAAGGTCTAAAATATGACAGTTGTATCACCCATCATCACAAATTTTTTAAAATATTTTTATTGTATTTTTTTTTTCAAGCAAAAAAAGTTTTTAATTGACTTATGATAAAGATAATATAGTATTGCTGCTATACAGAAATATTAACTTTACAGCACACTTATGGTGATGATCTTAGAAAATATCCAGTTAGGAGATTTGAGCGATGATGTGAATTTGGGTTGGGATATATGAAAAGAAAACGTAATCTATGAGCATCAGGCTAATTGAATTAATAACCTACTTGTGGGTCATTTGAGATGTTAGAAATGGTGCGATTTTTGGGATGATCCAGTCAGACCCAATCCGTAAATTCTACAAGATTAAACAGCTGACGATCCAATGGAAGCAACTTCTCTCAATAGAGAGGCATCACTGTAATCGTTAGTGTTTATTGTTTTGTTGTTTCGTTTTCGCCATCCTCTAGGCCTATAATGTCTCATTCATATAGCTTAATTCACCTTCTAAATGAATAAAATAGATAGCGTGCTATTTTTTGCCTAAAAAAAAATATTAACTTCATATGCAGCAGTAGTCAATTAGTCATTACAAAATACAAAATTTGAAAGCAGCAAAGGGAAGGGGCCAATTTAAAATTTAAAAGGAGGGTATTGCAATACACTGTGCAGATATGGTGGGACGGGAAAGGAAAAGCAACGAATGGCTGGCTGGCTGGCTGGCTGGCATCACCACTGCCAGATTCGGCGCCGGGTATGCGCTGGATTTTGCAAGCAGACTGCACCGGGTGCACCTGTACCATCCATCAGATACCAAACGTAACGTCCAAATCATTTCATCACTTATAAATTTATCACACTCTTCCACTTCGTAAAACTATTTAGATGAGTTTGACTACAATACTCTTATGCCCTGTTTGGTTGGGGAACAAGGAAGGGGATAAAGAGTTATCCCCTCCTTGTTCCCCAAATACTATATCTAAGGGTGGGAACAAGCTATTCCCACCCTTGAACAAGGGTGGGGATAAGGTGGATTCCCACCCTTGTTCGATAAGGGTGGGAATTGCCCATCTAAAGGACAATAATGGGCAATTCCCACCCTTATCGAACAAGGGTTAGATGGGCAANTTGTTCCACCAGTAAAATTTAAATTTTCTAAATTCAAAAATTAAAATTTATAATTTTAAAATTACAAAATTAAAAATTTAAATTTTAAATTGTTTAATTTAAAATTTTAAAATTTGATATTTTAATTTTTTTATATTTAGAATATGATATTTTGTATTTTAAATTAAAATTTCATCTTAAATTAAAGTTCAAAATTTTAAAAATTAATTTTTTAAAATTGTAAATTTGAGATTTTAAAATTTTAAATTTTAATTTTAATTTTTAAAATTTAAAAGTTTATATTTTAAATTTTAAAATATAAATATAAAATATAAAAATTTAAATTCTAATATAAAGAAAAAAATAATATCATTATTTTTTATTTATAAATACTCACTTTAATTTTATCCCATCTTACCTAACCAAACGCTATTTTTCTTATTCTCAAAAATACTCAATTTTCATCCAAACGCAAAATTCATCTAATCCCCGCTTATACCTCAATTTATATCTATCCCTGGAATACTCACTTTTTGCTTATCTTCGAACCAAACGATACCTTATGAGTACGATCGTTCTCGTACTCATAATTTATTTTTGATGATAGAGCTTCCGAATTGACTGTCCACACCGTTAAATATTATCTAGAATATTTAAAACGTCTAGAAATCAAATTTTATAATTTTTTGACATCATTTACCTTACGATTAAAATGTCACAAAATTGACAATTTTTAACGGCCGGTATAGGATATTTACTAGTTTAACGGTGTAAAAGAATCGAAATCAGTTGAATTTTTTATAGAAAATTCTATTCACTGCATAGATAAAGAGTAATAACTTCGATCTTAAATTGAAGGATCCAATCATCCATTTTTAAAATGTTGTTTGATTTTGACTGTTCATTTTATACCTACTTGATGAACTTTATTATGATTTCGAAAAATTACGAAATTTATTTTCTAAAAGTTTCAAATACTGTAGATCATATTTAACTAAGTGGATTGTCGTTCCATCATCGAAAACAACTTATGAATACGAAAGGCTCTATACTCATAAAAGTATAGTAGCCCTAGCCCTATTTAGATATTTATTATATAGAGAACATATCAACAATAACCAGTCAATCACGTCTCACCTTTTAGAAAAAAGTATAATAAAAATATTTTTTTATAATCATAATGCGATGGATTAATTCAAAAAATTTATTTGATTGATTGAAAAAGCCACGTCACCAATATAATGCGTGTATTCTATAATTTTTCCAACTACATATGCACTAGACACGGCGTTTTTCTTTTTGGTTTCGCTATTAGCAGATCATGCAACCAATGGTCTACCGCTTTCTATTCTGGCCCCTCCGCGTCGTGCGCTCTCCACCGCGCCTCCTCAACCGTTTCTACGCGTTACCACCAATCAAGACATCCTCCTCTTTCATTACCCTCCCTTCCCCTCTCCAATTTTCCTCTCTCTTTCCTTCCATCTCCTTCCCTCCTCTTCTCTTCCTCTCTCTCACAAGAGAAAGGAAGACGAAGAAGAGGAGAAAATTTTAAATATCTATCTATATTAAAAAAAGGAAAATGGCAGCAAAGACGAAGACGACGAAGAAGTCGCAGTCGGATGCGGCGGCGGAGAGGTACATTACGACGGAGGAGCTACGGCGGCACAACAAGGCGTCGGACCTGTGGATATCGATCCAGGGGAAGGTGTACGACGTGACGGCGTGGGCGGAGCGGCACCCGGGCGGCGCGCTCCCGCTGCTCAGCCTGGGCGGGCAGGACGTCACCGACGCCTTCGTCGCCTACCACCCGCCGTCCGCCTGGGCGCTGCTCGACCGCCTCTGCGTCGCCCGCCTCGCCGACTACGCCGTCTCCGACGCCTCCCGCGACTACCGCCGCCTCGTCGCCGAGTTCGCGCGCGCCGGCCTCTTCGAGAAGAGGGGCCGCGGCGCGCTCCTCGTGCTGGCCGCCATGCTCCTCATGCTCGCCGCCGCCGTCTACGGCGTCCTCGCGTCCTCCAGCGCCATCGTCCACCTGCTCTCGGCGGCCCTCATGGGCGCGCTCTGGATGCAGTCCGGCTTCCTCGGCCACGACTCCGGCCACTACAACGTCCTGCCCACCCCCGCATTGAACCGACTCGTGCAGGTCGATCGATCGAGTAGCCAAGCCACCCCTTCCGCATTAAAGAAAAATTAAGATAATTAACAATGAATGAATATTGCAGGTGGTGGCGGGGAACTGCATGGCGGGGATCAGCATCGAGTGGTGGAAGCAGAACCACAACGCGCACCACATCGCGTGCAACAGCCTGGACTTCGACCCGGACGTGCAGCACATGCCGCTGTTCGCCGTGTCCGCCAAGCTCTTCGCGTCGCTGCGCTCGGCCTTCTACGGCCGCACCATGCGCTTCGACCGCGCCGCGCGCCTCCTCGTCAGCTACCAGCACTGGACTTTCTACCCCGTCATGTGCCTCGCGCGGCTCAACCTCTTCGCGCAGTCCCTCGTCCTGCTGCTCTCCCCCGCCAAGCGCGTGCCGCACCGCGCGCAGGAGCTGCTCGGCCTGCTGGTGTTCTGGACGTGGTTCCCGCTGCTGCTGTCGTTCCTGCCGTCCTGGACCGAGCGGCTGGCGTTCGTGCTCGTCAGCTTCGCGGCGACCGGAGTGCAGCACGTGCAGTTCTGCCTGAACCACTTCTCGTCGAGCGTCTACGTCGGGCCACCGCGGGGGAACGACTGGTTCGAGAAGCAGACGGCGGGGACGCTCGACATATCGTGCTCGCCCTGGATGGACTGGTTCCACGGCGGCCTGCAGTTCCAGGTCGAGCACCACCTCTTCCCGCGCCTGCCGCGCTGCCACCTCCGCCGCGTCGCGCCGCTGGTCCAGGACCTCTGCAAGAAGCACGGCCTGCAGTACTCCTCCTCCTCCTTCTGGGACGCCAACCTCCGCACCCTCGCCACCCTCCGCGCCGCCGCGCTGCAGGCGCGCGACCTGGCCAACCCCGTGCCGAAGAACTTGGTCTGGGAGGCTGTCAACACGCATGGCTAGATTTGCTTTTACTGGTTTAATTAGGTGGTATAATTCACAATTCATTCATTGTGTTAATTCGCATTAATTGGTTAATCTACTCTCTCTTTGCACTCACAATCTGTTGTTTACTTATCATACTTTTTTGTTTTGTTTTTTTTTCCCTTACAGTTGTAGCTACCATACAAAATTAAACAGAGTTGAGTTGACCATTCAGATAACAGGGATATTAGCAATCATATATGTTTTTGTGATCTGATCTTATGCTAAATTGCTAATTTTGTGACTATCCACATAAATAAATTAGCTCCTAGTAATATTCCAGCTTCAAATCCAAAACTTGCTTTTAAGTGTAGAAAATTGTTTCATAGCACCAGCCAGATCTTAGTTCAGATGGTTGATTCTGCTGCATCTGCTGCTAAAGTTACAGCTTGTATCACATGAGTATGTTTGGTATTAGTTAGGATATACATGAGCATCCTGGTCGGTATAGCACTTTGATTTAGTTTGGTACTAGTAGTTGGTAGATGAGAAATGAGATCAAATGTTAATGTTGAGAGTGACCTACGATATTTGACCTTTTGTTGGAGTAAGTATTTAATTATCTACTTCATATATCATATTCTATGAAAAAAAAAAAAAAAAATTATTATTGAGTAATTTATTTCGAAAACCAAATAAGGCGTAAGCAGGGGCCCAAAATTTGTTGGGCCAAGCCCATTGAGCTTGTTGACTGGGTTTGCCTCTTTGACTACCTTAAGCATTGTAAGATTAGCTTTGCAAATACAATCTGTTGCAGAGGAATCTTTGAGTTGTAACAATTTTCTTTGCTTGTTAATTAAGAACATTAAGATCCCATAATCCTTCCTCTTGCTACTCATGTCATGTTGTATTAGAATGGACGATTATTTTCATATATAAAACATCTAGAATAGCGTCTAAAGCGAATGATTCTTTGGCAAACTAGTCATCTGCGAAAACGCTAACATAAATTTACACAAGTCCTGAAAGTAGAAGTTCGAATTTACTTGAAGTAATTTGCTTTTAGCTATAGCCAGAAGCTGACGAAGGCTTACGAATCGAGAAACAGTAGTTATGATTTCTTCGAACAGCGCTCCTCGAACAGTACTTTGCAATAGCCAAAGATACACCAGATTGCTTCTTAAGTGTCTCTTAGTCAATTTAAGTGTGCAAGGTGATCCTATCATATGCCTAGGAACTCACATTACATAACATAAATAACAGATCAGGTCACAGCATGATAATGAAAATCCCATGCTGCAGATTCCCACAAGCTCAGCATCTGCATGTGCTAAAGAGGAGCAAAGCTGCCATGTTTTTTTTTCTTTTTTGTTGTTTGTTGCCCATCCTCATAAAGCAAAAAAGGTCTAAATTTAGTAACAGATATAATGAAGCATGCATTCAATCCTTCCCTTTTGTCCCTCCCTTGAACTGAACATGAACATGCACCCCAACACCAAACCAAAATCCACACTTGCAGGCTCCAATTGGGCCCAACTCTATTTGGTCACCAATCACCTTCAACATGCTGCAAAATTAAGATTGTTGTCCAGATCACATTAGGATGATGGAGCTTCAAATTGTTGGACTTTTAGGATTGTAGTGGAATTAACATAGCAGACATTTTTTGGTGCACTAATCCAAGGAGGGGGAACTTGAAAGGGAGATTGTCTGAGTGCAGTGCCTGGAGAATTTAAGGACCACTGTTGCAGATTCTGAAGGGGAAAATGACATGAGTAGTTCAGAAGAATTTAAATGAATCAATAGCCAATTTTTTTTTTCACCATCCCTAGTCTGTACTAATTTGTTTCTGCCATCCACCTCACATCCCTGCAATCTATATTGATAGCCCATCATTCTATTCATTTTATAAAGCTTTTACGTTTCGAATATACGGTGCGCTCATAAGAAGTTATCAACTGTAATCCTTAGAACACATTGTTCCAATTTTTCGTTATGCTCCTCAATCTCAGTTATTAATTGTTTCATGTCAGATCTCTTGCTGTGCAGAATCTGGTGACAAATCCTTTTTTTAATTCCTGCGAGAAATAAGATTCCGTGGCACTCTCAATAAACTAAGATGTTTAAAATCTGAATTCACTACAATAATAATATCCATCATAACACTATCTGCTTTAGAGATAAGAGCTTTGGAGATTCAATCCTATTTTTATCTTATCAGACACCATCTTTAGCACTTTTCGAGTCTTTCGGAATTTAAAAATGAGATAACATTCTTGGTCCAGCCAATTGTGTTGCACTGAAGTATAGATCCTCTTGGCTTGCTCATGCTCTCTCTCCTTTTAATTCCTTTTGCCTGTTGTGACCACCACATGAGACTGCGAATGCATGACAACACATGCTGGCCATTTCGTACGCCGAAGAATGTGGAATCTTAAGTCAACAACATCATATCCATTGAGGTCAGAGACACCTAGAAATTAATTCTTTAATTTGCTATTCACGGTCGGCGAGCAACATTATATATATTTTTACAAGACAACTAAAACACAATAGAATTAACGGAACCCGTAATATAGAAAGAATGCTAATTACTTTCATTTAATCTTTAAAAAGCTAGGAACAAAAAAAGATGAAAAATGCCAAACACATACTTGGCTTCTGTATTTCGTAGCCGATCGCAAACGCTAATGCTAATTAACTAAATGAACAGTGGTCAGAAGGACACTATTTAGTCATAAAAAATTGTAGCTGGAGCTAATTCCGTAAATATTAGTAAGATCAGGGTTGAAGTGGTAACCTTGTTCTTATTTATAGTACCTGTAACCACCACCTGTTTAAACTCAAGAGAAGAACCAAACTGCAAGTGAAGTAACAAATCAAACAGTTAGAATGGCAAATCAGAGTTACTCACTTGTGTGTCATTTACTTATTTTGTTGGCATTCTCCAACATTATAATCCCTTCAATATCATCAGTGAAGAGACAGGAAAAGCCAGGCAGAACAGACAAGCATGAAGATTATGGAGGTGCAAGTAGAGATTTCAAACATATACTTCGCAAAGATTATTTGCGTAATTACTCTTCGCCACCTCCTCGCTATGGTTCGAGGATCTACAGTGTCTTGTCTTTTGGAGCTGCAGGAGATGGAGCCTCCGACGATTCGAAGGTATTTAGAAAGCTTAAGAATTCATGTTTCGTTGTCATGTAGCATGACTCAACCTGTTAATACATAAAAAGTGCATGCATTTACATTGGTTTTGAGATATGCTGCTGCTTCTTTGAATCTTCCATAATTTTCAGAATTTGATTTCCTTTCTACGTAGAAACGACATTAGTAGACTTTGCATTTGCAATTCCTTGAGCACCACATTTTGCATACATACAGATTTATGATGAAGTTATTCAATAATGATGAAGTTATTCAATTGATCGACGCACGAATTTGCGATTTATGATGTTTTCAAATAGATGGTGTTGCTTTGAATTCCTATTAATTTGGAAAATAATTGTTGGCAGGCACTTGTATCAGCATGGAAGGCAGCTTGCAAAGTTTCCAAAGCAACCATAGAGATCCCCACAGGATACAATTTCCTCATCAAGCCAGTCACTCTCCAAGGTCCTTGCATGCCTCATCTTATTCTCCAGGTCCTCTCATCATAATCTTTGCCACTCTAACATTTTCTTCCTCTATTTTAAGCTATACATTTTTAAGAAAAGGATCGAGATTCGCAGACTTGGGATGTTCTTCGACAATTTGAAACCTTTCACTATTGATTGTTAAGCTGCAAATATCTTGGTTTTCGAAGACGATTTTGTTGGTAGTGTCTAATAACTAATATGTGTCGAAGTTTGTTTAACTGATGGTAAATTTTCAGATAGATGGGACACTCTTAGCACCTTCAAGTACATCTGCATGGCCCAAATACAATCTCCTCCAGTGGTTGAACTTCAAGTGGCTTCATGATTTCACCATCCAAGGTAGTGGCACACTTGACGGCCAAGGTTCGCAGTTAAGGAATACCTCACAATTCCATCAGTCTCCGGTAAGATAATGATTACCGTATCATCCAACATTTCGGATTCACGTTATTATCAGATTTTGACCTCTTTCGTTTTATACTAATGTAATCAAAATAATTTCTCGCGCTTTGTGTTGCAGAAAGCAAAACCAGAGACGAGACCGACAGTATGACTGGCTGCTCACTGAAAATTTCTGTTTAATTTTCCGTATCGTAAACAAGAGACAGAACCAATGCAGTTAATTTGTCTTTCCAGGTTATAAGATTCTACAAGAGCTACAATATTACCGTGCGCAACATCCGAATTGTCAACAGCCCTCAATGCCACCTGAAGTTCGACAGTTCTCGAGGGATTAAAGTGAAGAGCCTCACCATTTCTTCTTCGCAGGATAGCCCGAACACTGACGGCATTCACCTTCAGAATACTCGAGACGTCGAAATCAAGAACTCGAACATCGGATGTGGTATTGCTGGCCATCTGAACTTTATGTTGGTTGATTATTCAAAGTAGACTTCAGTAGAGCATACTTCGGAACTCTTCAATTCTGCAGCAGCTCATTGTTTCTGAAATATTTGCAGGTGACGATTGTGTATCGATACAAACCGGATGCTCAAACATTCACATACACAATGTCAACTGCAACCCAGGCCATGGAATCAGGTAAAGGAACCGATAAAAGTCCAAAACCGAGGAATATATATTACGAAATTACTTCGAGTTTGACCTGGTGCAATAATTACAGCTTGGGAGGACTCGGCAGAAGTAATAGCTTGGCATGTGTTTCTGATGTATCTGTTGATAACATCAATGTGCAGAATGCTTTGTCGGGAGTCAGGATCAAAACCTGGCAGGTAATTTTTCAGGAAAGTATTACCTTCTATACCAGTACTGCACACAATATGATGGGAAAAGAAGCAATCGGATAGAATGAATTACGAGTTTCTAGAAATGTATTCCAGCTAATTTACTATGAATTTGTGATCTCAGGGAGGTGTAGGATCTGTGAGGAATGTAACATTTTCCAACGTCAAGGTCTCGAACGTCGAGATCCCGATCGTGATCGACCAGTACTACTGCAACAAGAAATCATGCAAGAACAAGACTGACGCGGTGGCGATATCCGACATCACATACAAAGGGATAAGCGGGACGTATTCTTTTCAACCAATGCATCTTGCGTGCAGCGACAGCACTCCATGCAGTGGTCTCAATCTGATTAATGTCAAACTCTCACCAGAAAACAATTCTCAAGCTTTGCAGAAGCCTTTCTGCTGGAAAAGTTATGGCAAAGCATATGGACTTTTCGATCCCTCAAGTGTCGGTTGCTTACAGAGGAACGATAGGTTGAGCAAGACATTAACAAAGTCGCATAACAACACATGCTAACTAATTAGAGATCCATTGTCACATTGTGTATCATTTGTTTCCTCTCTTCTGAACATTTTAGAACAAGGAGGTGATGCTGTGCACTAACCAGTAACTTGTGTTATGATCATAACCTTAAAGACTCGACGCTTCAGCATAATCTTAACATATTCTTCCAAGTAGCTGATAACTTCTAAAATTTCTTTAAATTGTCTTTCCAAAAATACAATCTAAGAAAAGCAAAATTACGGTCTGAAATTTGATTAGCTCAAACTCAAGATTTGGTCCAATACAATAGTTTTTTAATTGACTTGGCTGCCAAAGCAGTGTATGTAAGTTACAGTAAAACTCGGTGATGTGAAATGTTATTCAGAACTCAATTCCAGTAATGAACTTTTGCAAGTATAGAGTTGTTATATACATTCACTCTACTTAAGTGTTTTGAGGGAATTGACTATAGTTTACATATGCTAGCGTCATATGTAAACTCGATTAATTTGGACTCAGCTTGAGTTCTGAGTAACTCATCAAGGTCAGCAGAGTTTGGTTCTGTTTGATCACTGAGTCAATGGAATCAACTTGACAAACTTTAAATCATCAGTAAAGGCTGTGTGCGTATAACTAAATTGGGATGAAGATTTCCCAAAATGTTTAAGCTAGTTATTATTACTAGGTATTATTAGGGTTGTTGATCCTTATATACCCAACTGTAATCCCTTTCCTAACCAATGTGGAACTGTTATCCAAACCTAATCACCACACATACACCAGAATTACTAGACAATGTGAGATTTTAGAGATGGCTCCTGCGATCTCGTCTGGTCCACATCCAATCACTGCACATAATAAATAACATGGATGTGAGATTTTAGAGGCGCTCTTGAGGGTTCAATTGTCCCACGTAGGACTTAGCTCTCAACAACTCTAATATCAAATATAACAATCAGACCCGCTAGCAATAATTATTCGTTGGATCCAAACCACTGACTCAAATTACTTAAGTCCGGTTATTATTACTATGGTCCAACATCATTATATACATGGATGTGAACTATCGGAGCTTTACATATATGTAGGCTATAATATTCTCTTTTTTTATAGTAAAAATCTGAAGTAATATTGTCTTTGCTATTTTTCAGGGGTTTTTTTGTAATTTTTTTAAATTCTTAGCATAGAACATGAATTAAACAAACACTAAATTGTATTAGGAATTTTTATTGGGATACAATCACAAATTTTCCTATTTCTATCTCGTTAGTTCTATTTTTATTGGGATACAAACACAAATTTTCCTCTTAACCTCTCTCTACTTTTCTCTTCTTTTATTTCTCTTGACTTGCTTCCTTTTTATATCTTCCACTTTGATGGTTTGCTCCCATAGGCTCTTCTTTTTCTTCTCTCGACTTGCTTCTAATCTTGAGTGCTCACTCTAATCCGTCATTTTACCACCACTCGAACTAATCATCATTTTACCTTCTTCTATATTTGGCTGGTGAGTTGAGAACATTGGAATTAAATAGGTGGTGGACGGAGAATAAATTAAAAAGGAATATGACAAACTAACAATAAATCTTAGTTGTGTACTTTGAATAGGGCGAGTTGACCGTGGTTAAAAAAAAAATTTTGTTGTAAAGATTGTATGAAGAAGAACCGGTGTGTGAGTTTGAATAGACAGTAGTTGAGCCGGTTAGAAAACTATTAAATCTATGTCAGTAAAAACTATACAACTTCTTTCCTCATGTTCTCGAATCCATGTTCTCTCATATGTAGGGCCAAGCTATTTAATTTTCTGGACATAAAGAAAAAATTATGATAGAATGGAATTTGCTCAAATATGAAAAACAAGAAAATTGGTTAATCCTCTAGTATCTCAAATCGTAAACTAGTATAAAGTAATGCTAATATCTTGAAATTTACCAAAAAGTCAAGAGTTTTACAGCATTTAAATGCATCAAAGAGTCATATTATGTGTATGTATGTACTAATTACTTCACCTTCTCACAAGAAATAAATGAGCCCACAATGAATGTCACCTGCTTGGACACATCTAATTTCTGAACAAGCATAAAGAAAGAGTGAGTAACCAGGCTTGGACAAGGCCATTAAATGAATAACTAGACAATTGCTTTCACAATTTATGTTTATTTAACTGAATAAATTGAGCTATGTTTATTTAGTTGCACAAAATGAGCCAACAGTAAATGTCATTTTATGGGCTTATAATCGCATATTATTATATATAAAAGAGCGAATAAAAAGTTTTTGAATCAAAATTTTTGATTTATTAAGTTTCTTCCAAACCCTCCTCTCTTCCCAGAATAAACCCATCTCAATATACATATATTTTTATGCTAACTATTCTTCCAAGGTATCTATGCTCTTAAAATACACCTATTCCTAAAATACTCCTTATCTCTATTTAGTTAATTATTAGTTATCACCCCTTCTAATCAAACACTAATAATGGCCTATAATAATCATCCGCGTGGAAAGAAAATTCAAATACATCACTTACGCCGTACCGCATATTTAATGATTAAAATTTTAAATTATAAAATTTTAAAATTTTAAAATTAAAATATAATTTGATAGATATGATTTATACCAATATGTCAAAATATTCTAGAGATTTGATTTTAGTTTAGACCTCCTAAGAGCTTTTCTAAATCTAGCAAAAGCAGTAAGTTTCAAGCCTAATAATCTTTCGCATTCTTTTTCACTTGTACAAATTTAATAGAAAATAAAGTTTTAAAAATTAAAAAAAAAAACTCTAACTCTTAACATAATACACTGTATAAGAAAAAAGCTAACAAATCTGAGATTTTATAGTTATTGCATATTTAGCTCATGCGGTCCAAACCATAAACATACCTCACCCAACCAAAATTCAGTTTATCTTCATAGTCACACAAAATAAAGAAAAGGTACAATAAGAACAAACATGTTCTTGAACTAAATTTTGCAGTGAGCTAAACTTTGCAGAAAAGTGATAATAGATCAAATTTATTGAATCTCATCAAATTCAATTACCAGTTTGTAACATATTCCATGAATCTACATATCAAAAACATTATCAGCTTTTGTTTCCACTCTTCAATAAATCCTCTATCTAAAGTAGCTACCAACACCTGACTACTAACTGGAAATTTCATGCAAAGAGAAGGTACCAAACAAAACTAGCAAAACACCATGAAAAACTTGTGTTCGTAGAACCCAAAAGCTCATTTCAACTTTTTTCCTTTTTGTTCCTCTCTAGCAATTGCAAGTTCTAAATATCATGTGACAATCAGTTTGGCTTCTACTCCACGAGCAGATGAGTTTCAAGAGCAGAAATAAAATGGCCAGGAAATGATAATAAAATGGGCACAAGGTGTACTTTCGGCAAATTATGGGTACAACATTCTTTAGGATCAATAAAAGATAAAGAGATTAATATTTTTTTCATAAACTGAAGATTGTTACACATATTTTTACAACACAACTGAGCAGATATAATCTACATGAACTGCCGAAGGTTAGCGTGTCAGACAACCACATGATCCATAGTGCAAAAGTTTCCTTCTCCCAGGATAAGAGAGCAGCTACGTTTATCGAAGACCTCATCGGCACTAGAAACCTTTTCAATACCACCCTGCCAACACACCCCCCTCTTCAAAATAAACTTGGCCCCAAATGTTATGATCGTGTGACTGAATGGATATGGCAAAATCAAATTACACTGAAGTCGAGGTTAGGTTAGTCATGGAGTGAGAACCGCAGGTCACAACTTCTGCAACTTTTCTGCCAATTCGAGTTTGATCAATAATTTCTTGTACTCCTTTCGGGCCTCTTGGAGCTGATTTCTAAGCCCTTGTTCCTGGCAAACATGATGATAAAGTTCCTCAAACGAATTCTCAGAAATGATCGTGCATCAGTCATTAACACAGCAATTTTTTGGTCCAGAATGTTTTTTACGAACAATGTATACACGAGGGAAAAGAAAGGTAGCCCAATGTTGTATGCTCAAAGAACCAATATTACAAGGCTCAAACATTCTATATTTTAGACAGAAAGAATAGGACTCGGAGAACCTAAAAGACATTACCTTTTGCACAAGCTGCTTTTCCGTCTTTTCAAGTTCCGAACACCTGAATAAAGAGAGAAACACGGTCATACACACTAACACATCCTCGGCTAATGAATTATGACTACAATAAGTCTCTAACAACCATCAAGCTCAAAGTACAAAAAATATATCTTGAGTATTAGCAGCAAAAAACCAATTAGAAACAATACAGATTACTATTAACTCACTGCGCTCGTAGCTTCTTGCTTTCTAGGATCATTGTTTTAAGTTCATGTATTCGCTTCTGTCCAGCACCGCGCCCCAGCTGCAAATTTAAACGACAAGTTAAATATAACATTTTAAGGTCTTTCACCTTTCTTTAAACTTGCTAACAAGTAAATAAAAGCATATAAAGAGTTGGTGTTAATCCTCCCTGTACATCCCCTGTGTGGAAGAATTCTCTACTATCATTTACAAGCTTATAGCTGCTTCCGCAATTTTGACAATTTTATTCCCTTTGGTCCTAGAACTAACTACAACACTATCAAGACTATACAAGGCCCAGATTATTATTTCACATTACATGGCAGAAAAATTATACCAAATTACTCTAAGCTCTTAGTAAGTTTGAAGTTCTAGGAGGTTAACCAACAAGTTTTGACACTGCAGACGAAGTTGGCACGCATTTCACTGCTTCCTACAACAAGACATGCCATTCACCTAGCAGGATCCAGTTGTTGAATAGGTGGGAGAGAAAAATGTTGTGCATCTTTCAAGGAGGCTAGTTAGGTACATCTCACATTTGGCTCCTACATTTGCAACTCAAGTTTCCTCTGGAACCCAAGGAAAATTATCTTGCTCACGCAACTTACATCAAAGGCATGTTGCGTATGTACCACCATCCCACCAACTAGCCACTTGAGAGGGTTTCCACATCTAGGCCTTTTATCCAGGCTACACCAAATTTGCAAATTTGCAACATCAATTAAAACAGATTTGCGAATCCCTACCTGAGTCTTGAGAATATCTTTGGCTTCCAGTATGGAAGATACAGTTCCTGCCTCTGATGGTTCTGCAACTTCTGTCACAGCATTGAGACTATCGTGCCTCCTTCTTACTGGTAGTTCTGTTGGCATCAGAATTGCTACATGTTAATCATATGAGAATATCTCCGATAGGCATACTGAGATAAGTCTCCGACTTACTAGTCTGTGAACTAGCTTTCTGATTAGTTTGTAAACTGCCATTGTGATTAACATGTTCTGTCCCGTTTTCGGAGGCAGCTTCTAGAGCAGGGAGGACTAGGCAGTTTGTTGAAGCATCAGCAGCAGGCGGCTGTATTACAACATTGTTTATCTCGCTAGCAGGAGCAATATTCGGAAATGAAGCCTTGCGCTTTTTCGGATTATTGTAGCCTACCAAATGACAATGAAGGTCCCTAAAGAAATTAAAAACAAGTTAATTGCTGCTTCAGTTGGTAGGAAAGACAAGTATATCGACAACGAAAAAAAAACAGTTTGTGCCATATAAAACTCCAAAAAAATCTATGAACAAAATGTTATGATTAACTATTGTGGAATTATGAGTACATTGACCTCAGATGTACATCAGCAAACATTTTAAAAACCAAGTTGTAGCCACTAATTCTAATAACTTTCACTCGTAAGACTTCTCAGAATGTTGTAAGAGCAAATTCTGCCATATACCATTGAAAAAGCGGATTTCACATAAAAAAAAAAGTGGCTCACAATCCCAAACCATATTTTACTGCATTACATTGATGAAAATACGAATTAGAGCGAGAAAAATAACTCTTACAAAAAGAAAAAAAAAAAGGACTGAAACTTTACCAATATTCATAAGTCATTTCTTTCAAGCGGTATTCAAGTTTCTGATAAAGAGTTGATTTCTCAAAGTCCTGCTTATCATGCGTAGGTTTAATAAAATTTGCCTCAAGTATGCCTGAAAATATGGGGAATGTACAGGATGCAAATAATAATCATTAGTTTGTTCTATAAAGCCTGATTTATCTATTCACAAAATTGCCATAAAATGCCGGTGGTGGAATTTTTCTTACCAACAACACCTCGTCCTTTACCATAGGAATTGTTAGCAACTCTCCAGAAGGGCTGCAAGAAAATTCAATTAAAGTAATTTCTGATGGTGCATGAAATTGATTGAAGAAGATAGAACAGCATACAAGTAATATATGATATGAAAGAGAAACTGGATACAAGACACTAAGTACAAATTTATGGCACCAAATTGTCAACAGTAATACCAATCCTCATAAACAACTTAAAATTGTTAAATGACAGATTGACAGATCCATACAGCTTCAGAAAAAGTTGGCAAGAATAAAGAACATCAAACTTGGCACCGGAGGCTACACTTGTTTCAATAACTTCCACAGAATCTAACCATGTAAGCATGCAACAGACACATGTCCCACTACTGCAAACTCCTTTACATCACAGGGAAATAAAATAACTAAGGAAATAGTGCAAAAGAGAATGTCGGCAAAAAATTTCTTCAGTCATTTTACAAGGGTGACAAAGAATATTTCTCACCAATATCAAGCGATTTTTGTGATATACATTGAACCCTTGAATGTCAATTTGTGGAGCACCTTTGAGAAAGCCAATGGTAGTGACAACAGAAGCCTGAACAAAGAATAAAGAGATATGCAGTAGTTATAAAATGAAGGCAACAATGGAAGAAAGAAACCCTACCAATGAGATTACTATGGCATGCAACATAAAGTAGACCATCATACTACATATTGTATATTTTGAAACATTTTGGCACATATGATAAGGGGGTATCATATATTGGTTAAAATCTAGAAAGCAGAAAAGATGAGTCGGATATGTCGAATGAAGATCACAATGTGAACCACTCAGGAGGGGTAATTGAGTAGAAAATAAATAGAACTAAATAGAAGGCGCTGCTCAATTTTTTTTTTTTTCCAATCAACCTCAAAGTTGTTTTCCAGTATTTATACAATAACAAAATGAACTAAAATATTAATCAACTTCCAAGCTAATTCTACATGCAGCTAAATTCGATGCATTGGTACACGAGAACAAAAAGTCAAGCATGAACTCAATACAGTAATAACAATGAATCTTCTACGATACAAACCTCGACGACTCCAGCAACTTGTGGTCTATACAAGACACATTCACGATATATCAAATCATTAGCAATATGGTAAGGCTCAACAACTTCACCACGTAAGATAATTCTGAAATTCTCCGGTAGATGAAGATACAGTATAGACGCATATGCCTGGATGAATTCAAAAAACCAAAAAAAAAATAATTAATTAATGCAACAGAAAAATAATTTTGGCAAATCATCGAATATTCCCTAATAACTTACTCGAAGAGAAAAATTAAGCCGTCTTGCGACATAATTTTTGGTCAGTGCCTTTTCCATACTATTTGTTTTCACTTTATTATGTGCTCCACTGATCAATATATCCTGAAAATAGCAACCACTCTAGTCAATATTGGTGAAGGACAAGGAAGAAGATAGTGTACAGCAATGACAAATTAACATGAAAGTAACATATGATTATGCAAATACGACGGAAACCAAGCAATATTGTGAAGAAGAGATACGTGAAAGACATACAATGCTTCAGGATAGAATATAGATAACTTTAAATAACAAACAGAATGCAATTGGCTGTGGTACCTTGTTCAGTTTCAAAACCAAAAAAAAAAAAAAGAGGAGAAGACTATTTCAAATCAATAAATCAAAAGAATTTACAAATCATAGGATTTAGCATCTACTAATGAAAAGGACAGAAAATTATAGTAATAAACAGAAGATAATTAAGAACCTTAGCATCAGAGTCAAAATTGAGCTCCATGTCCCCATCATCATTAAGCCATAGATTGAATACAACTATTCTCGTGCCACATTGTCCTATTTCATCAAACTGCTCATTAAATTCAAAGCAAGTTTAGAAAATATCCAAGAAAGGGAAAGAGAATTTCAGAGAACTTGGGTGATAGAATATGCAATAAGATTGGATTTAACATTGAAAATGGAGGGCAATAACATATAGATTTATCAGAATGACACCAGATAGTTGAAGAGATCATAGAATGGGTGATGAATTGGTTGCAACATTCCACTCTATGTTTACAAGAATAATAAAAATAAGAAATTTATCATCATTCGGTGATTTACGTTTACATAAGAATGGTTCACTGATTAACATAACACAATGCATAAAATTGAGATCCATTTTCGGTCAAGCATGAAATATTAGAAGGGATAATTCCAACTATCAAGATCAAGCAAAGCTTATCCTTTTTTTTCGTCCAAAGAGTTTACTAACCACCACTCGCAGAACAAATATCTTCTCATCATGCTTAGTTTCACATGCTTAAAATTGACTATAATATCAAAATAATCTGCCACACCAGCACTCAGGCCTCTCTAATAAATTTTATCCAATGCTGCACTCGCAATGGGTATAAGTTTCTTACATCATCAAGAACAGGCATCAAAGTTTTTACAACATAGTATCTTAGTGTCTCATCCGATGCACAATCATACCAGCTGTGCTATTTAAATTTCATCATGTGATACATAGTTAAGTGTCAGTCATCTTACAAGCTTCTCTAAACTAGCAAAAGGAAAGCATACATGCACATAAATAATACAAGTTAGGCAGCTAGCTGAGGAATAATATGTAACTTACTTCCTTTGATAATTCAGCCTCAGTGGCAAAAGGGGACCATTTTAAGAGAATTGACAAATTAGAAGAAAACAGCTTTTGATCATGACGCAACAGCCTACCAAATGAACCAGTTAGTGGATCAAACTCATAGTCTACCTGGAAAAAGTAACCGTAATCACATCAAGAAGACCATCATGTACAAATAATTAAAGGGACGATTATTCATTGGAACCAATGGTAAAAAGTAATATTAGAATATAAAAAACATGCGTCAAACTCACCGATGGCACTACTATATCATCACAATGTGTTTGCCTTAGAAAGGTATAAGAAAGGAGACCAACACTTTGAGTTAATGCCCTACATGCAAAAAGAGAAAAAAGGTAGTCAAGAAGATTGCACATGTGAAGAATATGAGCATATTTTGAAAAAACAAAAGAACAACAGTAAACTACTGAGTAATAGTAATAATATATAGACTAGATGCATAAATATAATACAGGTAATGAAAAGGCACCTTCCAATGAGCATATACATAGCATGCGTGTTATAAAGTAAATGTCTAAAGTATAAGTATCAAAAACTGCGTAACAGGTTTATGGCCCAAAGTTACATATTCCTATGAACGAAGTTACTGATGCAAATTACAACAGAGGTAAGAATGCAAGTAATAATATGTAGTGTTGTTGTCGGTGACTGCCTAGGCGTTTACAGGCATTATCCCTTTTAGGAACCTACAACCTACATGTAATCCAAGCTAAAACTCATTATGCTCGGTCAAAGATTTAAGTGTCGTGGCACAGGGTCGTGCCAGAAACTTGCCGACACGGTACGGCACGGTGCGTGCCAAGCCATGCCGATGCGTGCTGGTAAAAAAAATTCTTGTATGCCGACACATAGTAGCATGAAATATTTATTTTCTTTAGCAACAAAATATTATAACTATTTATTATGTCTTTTTATCACATCTTTTGAACTTTATTGAGAAAATTACTTACTAATTTAAAGAATAGAGAGTTTTGAGCTGTGCCATCGACACGAGGTCTGTATCGTGCCGGTATCTTGTTGGCACGGTACGGCACGATAAATACAGCTCGTGCCGACGGGCACTTAAAACCTTGTACTCAGTATTCTACTATATATTACACATTTAAATGCCTCCGGCTACAATAGAGAATCCAATATCCTTTTGCTGGTTTCGATTACATGTTACCCTGAATATTCATAGTTCCATACTTATAATATGTGGGTAATATGATATTATTTAATAACAACCTTTCAAATAAGTATCTGATCATAACAGAGTATGGTAAGTAAACACGAAGTACAGAGACAGTTAGACATGAGAAGGTACATGTTCTTCCTGCAGCGACTGAAAACAATCACATCTGCTCCAAGCCTCATAGTGCTGGTCTTGAAACCATTTCCATCTATGTTCCAACACAACAAATTACTAGGAAAACAAAGAAAGAGCAAAAGAAAAAGAAAATAAGATTGAAAAGCATGCAGATTAAATAGCAAAAATTTCATACATTGTCCAATGAAAGATTCCGATTGCTTATCAGAAAATCCGAAGCTCATGCAACGGCGCAAGGATTCTGGGTCCATTCCTCCTCCGTCATCTTATTCACAAAACAATCACTGGGTCAGAGAGTAATAAACAAAAACAAAACAAAAAAAGTGTTTTGCATGTTCTGAGGTACCTTGAATCAGTAATGCAGCACTATGATCCCGCGGATTAACAAATTTATCAACGTTGACAAAGCTGGCACCATTATGCACCTGTTTACATAAGAACAACATGCTAATTAGCATCAAAAATGAGATTTTGCAGTTTAAAATTCAACTCTGAAAACCTTTTATGTGGACATTATTCAAAAATACTTGGAGCTATCTAACTAGGACCAACTTATTGAAACTTTATTGAGTTGGACTCAACATATACAAAATCCAAGAATTGAAACATCAAAGGACTTGACCTTCCACACCTACCTCATCAACTGCATTATCAAGAAGCTCTGCTATTGCTGCAAAATAAAGAGATCAAAACACAGAAAAAAAAAAATCAAACTTTTGCAACATTTGATCTCTGTTCACGAAAAAAAAAAAAAAACAACAACAAGGGGGCAAGAATTATACCACCAAAAGCCCACTTGTGCGAAGTCGCATTTGAATGCAGAAACTTGGGATTAATCCGCAACCGGTTCCTCCCACCTGAAAACACCAAGAAATCACAAGAACAAATCAAACACTTCTCATAAACATCCAAAAGAAGCAAAAAAAATTAACCAAATTTTGAATCGAACCGCGTGGTTGCGGCGCCGCATCGTGGCCTAACACTTCGTAATCCCCGGATTTCCAAAATTGCCGGCACAGCCGCGGCGCAGAGGCCAAATTGGGCGCCGCGGCCGCGGCCGCGGCCGCAGCCGCAGCCGCAGCCGCAGCTTCAGCAGCGGCCGACGACGTCGCCTGCTCCGACAAGCAGGAGCCGCTGTTGGAGCTCCTGCTCTCTTCGATCTCCTGCTTCACCACGAGCTCTCTACAGGCCGCCGCCCCCCCACCGCAAAAGCTCCCCCCCACGCCATTGGTGCTCAGCGGAAGCACAAATTTGGCGTCTTTGAAGCGGGATTCGAGGTCGAGCGCCCCGTCTTCGTCGTCCTCGTCGTCGCTCGACAGGTCGATCACGTGGGGAGAGCTCATCCCGCGCCAACGACGAGGGGAACGAGAAACCCTAGAGAGAGAGACAAAGAGAGAGCGTGTAAATGGAGGTTGGGACAGAAAGAGAGAGAGAGAGAGAGAGAGATGAGAGAGAGAAATGGGGGAGGGGAACGGGCGCGCGGTGAGATTATTATTAAATAAAAAAAAACTAAGAAGAGGAAAAAAAACAAAATCTAGCTTCGCATTCGTCTCTCATAAAGCATCTCGTCAGAACGGTCAGTTTGCACAGAAACTATATATTTATGCGGACTCTTATTTATAATTCATAATAATTTTACAAACACATATTTATTTGATAGAGTTCAACTATTTATATTTTTATGAGTTTACATTTTTTAAATTTTTTATCATCAGAATTATTTCTTTGACTATTTTTACCAGTTAGATCATAGGACCACTATCATCCTAATCGGAGAACTATACATTCCTTTAGTAAATAGCCGAAAACTTACGAGTACAAAGGAGTTTATATTTATAAGAATATAATAGCCCTAGTCTATTTTGATAAACTAATTTTATTTTGATTATATGTGAATTTTTATGAGATTTTAGAATTGTATGTGAGCTGTGGAAAATTTCATAGGGTTACGAGGGTCCATTATTATTTTTTTATTTTAAAAATAAGATAAAATAATATGATCTATACTATTGAAAGTATTTGAAAACTAAATTTTATAATTTTTGGACATCATTTACCTATCAGAATATAGTAGTCTAAAAATAAACGGCTGAAAATAAAAATTTTATAAAACATGATGAGAAAAGATTTGAATTTAAGATCAAAGATACTAATCTTACTCTAACTAGTGAAAAGAAAAATTTATAAAAATTTTATCACATTTTCACAAATGTATCACATCGATCATTAAAATTATCAATTTTGAGACATTTTGATCACTAGCCAAATAATGTCAAAAAATTATAAAATTTAGTTTTTAAATACTTTCAATAATGTAGAATATATATATATAGAAAGAGAGAGAGAGAGAGATAGAATACTATACTATTTGTATCATGGAGGCCTTCGTGCTTCTAAGTTGTTTTCAATGAAGCGGTTCCCAAATCAATAATCAGTTCCATTAGATTTGATCTACACTATTGAAAGTATTTGAAAACTAAATTTCATAATTTCTCGACATTATTTGGCTAGTGATTAAAAAGTCTCAAAATTGATAATTTTAATAATCGATATGATGTATTTGCGAATTTAACAGTGTAAAATAATTCAAATCTGATAAAATTTTTATAATTTTTTTTCACTATTTAGAGTAAGATCAGTATCTCTGATCTTAAATTCAAGTCTTTTATCATCATTTTTTATGAGATTTTTATTTTCAGCCATTCATTTTTAGACTACTCGTTTAATAGGTAAATAATTTCAAAAAACTATGAATTTTAGTTTTCCAATACTTACAATAGTGTAGATCAAGTCTAACAGCACCGATCGTTGATTTGGAAGCCGCACCATTGAAAATAACTTGGTACCATGGAGATCTCCGTGCTACAGATAGTATTGCAGCTAAACTTTAATAGGACTTGTGTGCTACCGGGAGTACATGGGCTCCGTCTAGTTGTTTGTTATAATTAAACTTCCGAATCGACGACCATCTTCATTAGACTTGATTTAGTGTACTTAAAGTATTTAGAAAAAATTTTGCGATTTTTCGATATCATTTATCTAATGATCAAAAGAGTTAAAAGCAAAAAATTTTAATGATTGATGTGTGTCGTTTGCAAGTTTTACAGTGTAAAAGTATTTAAATCAAATAAAATTTTGATAGAAAATTCTTTATACTATTTACAACAAGATTAATATCTGTGATCGAAAATTTTAGTACTATGTAAAATCTTTTGTGAGATTTTTATTTTCAACCATTGATTTTTAGTCATTTCGACACAAGGTAAATGATATCGAACAATCAAAAAATTTATTTTGTAAATACTTCAAATATGTTAGATCAAGTTTAACGGAGTCAATCATCGACTCAGAAGTTCCATTATTGAAAACGGCTTAGGAACACGAAGGTCTCCATTATGCTAATAGCACAAAAGAACTACTCTCTCTCTCTCTCTCTCTCTCTCTCTATATATATATATATAGGAGCTAGGCTAGTATACTATTCAGTAGCACGGAGGTCTCTGTGCTACCAAGTTGTTTTCAATGATTCGGTTTCCAAATTGATGACCGGCTCCGTTAAACTTGATCTACACTATTAGAAGTATTTGGAAACTAAATTTCATAATTTTTTGATATCATTTGGCTAGTGATCAAAAGGTCTCAAAATTGACAATTTTAATGGTTGATATGATGCATTGTTGATGTGATGCATTTGTGAATTTAACGGTGTAAAACAATCCAAATCTGATGAAATTTTTATAGAAATTTTTTTTCACTATTTAGAGTAAGATCAGTACATCTGATCTTAAATTCAAGTCTTTTTTTATCATTTTTTATGAGATTTTTATTTTCAGCCGTTCATTTTTATACTATTCGTTTGATAGGTAAATGATGCCGAAAAATTATGAAATTTAGTTTTCAAATACTTTTAATAGTGTAGATCAAGTCTAACGGAGCCGATCGTCGATTTGGAAGCCACAATATTGAAAACAACTTGGTAGCACGAAGGTCTCCGTACTACCAATAGTATACCAGCCTAGCTCTATATATAGACATAATTATTTTAATAATTATCTCAAATCAATATAAAAAATTTATATGTAATTGTTATCCAAAAATTTACAATAAAAATTTAAATTTTTAAAAAATAAAATTATCCACTATATTTTATTAAAAAATATCTGTCATATCTTAACTCAATTTATATAGTTGATGTAGGTGATAAATTATATAATTCTACTTTTTTCTAATATGTCTTTATACCTAAATAGTCTTTATTTTTTTTATACGTCTTTATAAATCANTATATGTAATTGTTATCCAAAAATTTACAATAAAAATTTAAATTTTTAAAAAATAAAATTATCCACTATATTTTATTAAAAAATATCTGTCATATCTTAACTCAATTTATATAGTTGATGTAGGTGATAAATTATATAATTCTACTTTTTTCTAATATGTACTAAATATTTCTGCATATTTTTTTTATTTCTGATAAATCCATATTTCTACATGTTTTTTGATCCACTTTAATTAAAATTCTTTAATTGTTAATTCAAATTTGATATCCAAAATAAATTTTAATTCACAATTTAAATTCAAATTTTACTTTTGCTTTAGAAATTTAGAAATTTAAATTATATTAGATTAAAATTTAAATATATATTTGAAATTAAATTCAATTTTATTGTAGATTGCAATTAATAAAAAGTCAATATAACAAATAAATATTAGTAGATAGTGTTGAAGAACCTAAAAAATATTCATCCAAACAAAAAGATATAAAATAATATAGAAATATTGTATAGAAAAAAGATGAAAGGTTATCCATTAGAGAAAAAAGATTAAAAGTTTGTTGTTACGTTATTTCTTTTGCATAAGAAAAAGAAAGAATCAAACTCTTTTCTCTAAATGGTGAGTTTGTTGAAAAATCTAAATTCAAAATATCTGCTTTTATATATAGTATTGATAGATAATATAGATAAATATAAAATAGAAGATGATCCTAATAAATTTCCTTAGATTTGTTTTCTGCCTATATTTATATTTCTTTCCATATCTCTTTTGTATGTCAACTTAAAATTTAAGACTATTGATTGATATAATTTTAAATTATTTTTCCTTTTTTCTCTCAGTTTTCATATATTATAATATAGGTAAAATACATATTTTAGATTATTGCATGCACCAAATGTATAAGTACATTATTATATACATGGTATCCAAAAAACTCTGTAATAGAGATCTCAAAATCCTAACTCAATGAATGTGTTCTATGACATTTGAAAATTTTATATGGAAAAAATTAATAAATTTTGAATATAGAAAGAGTTTCAAGAGATTTAACATAAATACAAATCAGAAACAAATATAATAGACAATAACTTGTTATTTTTCTCTCAAAAGGAAAAAAAAAAATGCAATAGCATATTTGATTGAAACTTAGAAAATAAAATAATGCTAAAGAGAGAAAAAATTTCTACCTAAGACAAAAAGGCAAAAGGAAACTCCTTTTTTTTCCCTCTTACTTACAAGCTTTTTTTTTGAGAGAGAGAGGGAGAAAGGAGAAAGAGAGAGTACCTTTTCCTTTTTTTTTTTGGAAGAGCTGTTGCTTTGGTTATGAATATATGGAGAGAGCTAGAGGGGGGATAAAAGAGCGAGGGGGTTTTGGTTGTGAATAAGAAATACAAAAAGAAAGTATTAGATATTAATTATATGTATTAATTTATTAGATTTTGAAACATAAAGATAAGTATTAGTTGTAGATAATAATAACTACTTTATTAGATTATGCATTAGTTAATTATTTGTTTACTTATTAACTTTATGGATATAAAAGTAAAGTTAAGAGTAACAAAACTATTGGTATAATCAACATTTTGACCCTTAGATCTCTGCGCAATTGGAGACCCACCATCCGTGTCGCTTGATCCAAGGGCCGAATACTTGATAGTAGTAACTTGGTTGCAATAATTAATAGCATTCTAGTGCAACTATAAGTTGTGCTATATTTGTTGTACAAATTTGATCTAATTTTAGAAAATAATATTTAATTCAAATGATTTCTTATGCTCCTTTCCTTCAAACCTAAATTATAAAAAAATCTCAATATCTAAAAATATCCCACTAATTTAGAGAAACAATCATAAGTGGGTGTTTAATCTAGTGTTTGAAAAATGATTTTGGGTTTACAAGTAATTTTTAACTCAATAGAGCGTTAGTAACTTCTTGTTCAAAATCTGATTCTAATTTTTAAAATCAGTTTTCTAATTTTCGAGACTCAAAATTAGAAACAGTTAAAAACCTACTTCTTGAAATCTAATTCTAATTTTGGACTCAAACTTCAAAATTTTAAATTTATATTTAAAATTTTAATTTTTAAATTTTGTACAAATATTAAAGTATAGATTTTAAATTTAATTCAAATTTTAAATTATTTTGAAATAGAATTTAGTAAAAAATATTATTGTATGCAAATATCAAATTTTTTTTGCCAAACCATCTTTACAAAATTATTTCAGAAAAATCACTTTTATTTAAACTCAGTCAAACGCTCAGTACCTTTTAACCAAAATAAATTCTATAGAAATCACTTTTCTAGAATCTAGACCAAACGGCCCAAATATCTATATTGATAATAGTTTATCTAAAAACTAAATAAAATCTTTATTTTATCCATCATCTATTATCTATACTTTTTTTAATTAACTTAAATATTTTTGCTTGAGAACAAATTAAAACTATTTAATTGGAACAAACTAAACTACACAAATAGCAAACAAAAAATTATAATAATTTAGACAAAGTAGAAAATAAATTCACAAATATATGTAAGTTTAATTAATTGTTAATTAAGATCAACGTAAGACCCATATAATATTGAAATAAAATAAACTTAATTAGACAAAAAAGTTATTTACATATTAGATCATGAACAAAATTACTAATTTAAACTTTTAAAATTATTATAATTAAGCCCCAGAATCTAATTTAGTAGATAAATATTGATATTCTGCTAGTATGGAAGTGTGGTTGATGGTGCAGCAATATTAAGATTTCTTATCACTTTCGTATCGGCGACACGGTAATTTAGTTAATAAATTAGATTATAAAATTTAATAATAATAATTTAAAGTTTGAAAATTAAAAGGCTGATTTGTTTCTTGAAAAAATGTGGAGAAAAAAATTTCGAAGAAAAAAGTTTTTCATGATAAAGTTTTTCTTTTTCATTTTTTCGTCTTTTTGGTTAAAAAAAAAAACTAATTTTTTTGTAAAGTTTTTTTTGTCTAAATTTCATGGAAAATAGTATTTCGTTTGCCCTTTTATTAGGAACACAAAAATACTACTTTTTCATAAATTCTGAAAAAAAAAAACTTTTGAAGAAATTAGTTTTTCTTTGAATTAAATCGGCAAAAAGTTGAAAAAAAATTATAAAAATATTTTCTTGAAAAACTTTTTTTCTCACATCATCTTTGGTTTCGTTTGGTTTCGTTTTGGATTGCGGAAGATTGTTTTACATGTGGTGAAAAAATACGATAGAAAAATACACTATTGGTTTCATACGTAATATTACATTCGCGATTAGTCAGTTACGATATATTTTCTCCGGTCCCACCGGAGAAACGCAAAAGTATATTTCCATATACTTTTATCCTAACTCTATTTTATCTAATAGCGTTAGATAGGCATCAAACTAAACAGACTTCGTTTGAGAATTACGTTACGTACGTGTTGTGTTTCGTATATCGCGATGAGTCAGTTACGATAACGCAAAAATATATCTTTATATATTTTTATCTCAACTTTATTTTATTTAATAACATTAGATGGATCTCACTACAAAATTAAGCCTAAAAAACCAACCGGTGTTAAATGCACCACGGTCACGAGAGTTTGAGAGGCAAATGCCAGAGTGGCTTTTACTAGAAGCCGAGTGAAATCATTGGGCCAAAAAGTACGGTCACCACCCTCGCTCAACAATGATCAAACAAAACATGGGTTTCCTATGAGGAAGAGGCATAGGAAATATTTAACATAATTTGGCTAAATAATTCTATTTTATCCAACTCAGTTAAAAAACGATGAATAATTTACTGTTTAATAAAACTTAAAAAAAAATTAAAAAGAAAATGATTCTACAGTTTCTTCTTATATTTTTCTCACTTAATTTTAATAACCATACAAAATTTCTAATAACAAATATATAATTTTAAAATTCACAAAAAATCTACAAACCGACAATACAATTATGAACTAGGCTCTCCTGTACTTTTGCTTGTAAGTTGTTTTCGATAATAGAACATTCGATTCAGTAATCAGTTTCGTTGTGTGTTTGTTTGGGTGGAAGTGAGGGAAAGTGGAGAGGAGGGAAGTCGTTTACGCCGTAATCTATCACTTCTGCTGTTTGGTTCGCCGTAAAATAGTTACGGCTGAAACTCGAGTTACCCCGATATGGCGTAATTGACTTCGGCCTATCGTGGGCCAAAGTCAATTACGGTGAAGGAGGGAGAAGAAAAAATAATAAAATAATATACTAAATAAAGATAATTATATTTAATTATGGTATTAATTATTTTTTTATTCGGTTGACATATCTAAAATATGATAAAAATTGATTAATCAAGTATTAATTTTTTTTACTTCATAGTTTTATTGTTGTATTATTATAATTTAGGTATAAAAAAAAATAATTTAATTGTTTTAAATTAAATTTTAATTATATTAAATATAATTATATTATTTTTATTTATTAAATTATTTATTATTTATACATAAATTATAGTTTTACATCATACATTTTCTACCAAACAAACAGCAGAACTATTGAAACTCCACTTTCATAACTACGAAACAAACAGCTAAAAAAAAATAGTTTTCATCGAACTCCACCTCAACCCAAAGTCCACTTCAACCAAAGTCAAGTTTCGGTGAAACAAACATACCCTAAACATGATCTACGCTGTTGTAACTATATAAAAATCAAATTTCATAATTTTTTGACTTTATTTGCCTAGTAAACGAGTAGCCTTAAAATAAATGGTTAAAAATAAAAATCTCATAAAAAATAGTGATAAAACATTCAAATTTTAAATCAGAAGTATTGATCATATTATTTGGATTGTCTTACACCGTTGAACCTAAAAATATGCCATATCAACCGTTAAAATAATTATTTTTGAGACATTTTGATCATAATTGTTGAAAACGTGATTTGCTCTGATACCAATAATATAACCTAAGATCTAAAATCGAACAAAATAATATGGAGAAAAGATATTGAAAGAGTAAGAAAATAACTAAACAAATACTTTATTAATAAAAAGTATTTAATTATATTTTGGGTAACACCCATGCAGCCATATCCACAGTGGCTTATTCATCTAAAATTAACCCATGCCTAAATATATATAGCTATCAAGTTATACCAGATGATAAATTCGACTTTTACTTTGGATAATTACAAATCCTAGCCATAGTCAAGTAAAAGACTTAAACTTATCTCTAACTATATTTTAATTAAATTTGAATTATTATTCCAACAAAAACAACTAAATAAAAATTCCACCAACCTGATTTATTCTTCCACTGTGGTGCTGAGTTGGACAAAATTAATTATTTCTCTTTTCACTAGGGTGTTGAATTATAAAAAATAAGATTACTTTGTAAATTAAAATTTTGATAAACTTATTAAGCGAATTATAAAATATTTTAGGGTCAGTTTAAAAAAAAAAAAATACATGCATAGCACAGGAGAAGGTTACGGAGGAGGTGAGCAAAACACAGAGATCACAGCTTCTGATTCTTTAAACAGCCACCTCATATTTTACCCTTACAGCAGAGGGGAACTGTTGCATGGACCCGGTGCATCGTGCAACATACTATTAAAAATCCAACCATAAATTATATATCTCAAAACTAGGATTTACTCCATCAAAATTTCAAATTTTAAAAATTGAACAATATGTATTTAGTTGTTGAGATTTGCAACTACTTAACTTTGATGAGGTTAGTCCTTTGGATCATGCAACTCTTTATATGGTATATTTATAACAGATTATCTAATATTTAATTATTATTTTTTTTTAATTCTGAGTTATCAAAATTTTCTTATATTCTGACTTATCAAATTAACTAATACGTGAAATTAACTGGTGATATAATTAACGAGAATTTAATTTCTATTAGAGAATTGGCTGTTGGTTAAGTGTTTGATGGTTGATACCTTAGTTCCAAGTTCAAAGTTTAGTTACTTCATATTTTAAGTTGGAATAAATCTCAGGATTTGGTCGACTCAATTAGTTAAATTAGAATTGTTTGTAATTTTATTAGATTTTACTTCTAATCTTACCGGAATTTAATCATTCACATAAATATATGGTTGAGAGTAGCCGAACTAGATAAATTTTATGTAATTTTTTTTTTTCCTTTCTTGATTCTTTTTGATACTTTCATACTCGATGAAGCTTAGACAAAGATAATAATAAAAATCGTGAGCAAAACTATCACCAAAATACTCCTCTAAAGTTCTCGACTTCCAACCTTAATCCAGCACCAGGCCGACGAAGCTCATCTGTGCACTCAATACCATGCTACTCTTTTTTTGTTTACAAAAAGAAAGATATCAATCTTATCCCTTTTGTTTATTATTATTTTTTTTAGAAATATACTCAGCTAGAAATATAGAACAAACAGGCTTCGAACTTGAAATCCATGTTACCAACCATCAAGCTTTTAGCTAACTATATTAGGTATGCCAGGGCTTCATGCTACTAAAAAAATACAGTCTAATAAAAAACATGCTTGGGAATATACTTGGCAAGAAGATTATGTTGGCTTAAATGGGCCAATATCCTGTCATGTGACGGAAGGATATGTTGGGCTGAGTCATATTCAAAAGGGCGTGAGGCTGGGTGAGCCGAGTCATGTTCGAAGTGGCATAAGGCTAGTTGGGCCGAATAACAATCAAGACCCATAGGCACTATATCTGTACGGTTTAAATAAATTGATTGCGTATTTCTAACGGCTCAAACTTTTGAAATTAATAGTTAGCGCTCGACATATTAGACTTTGAATTAAGTAGGCAAGTAATACAAAATGCAGGTGCAGCACCTGGGTTCACGCAATTATTTAACCACGCAATTATTTAACCACAGCAGCAGCAGCAGCAGCAGCAGGACGGGTAGCAGTCCTCCCCAAGAAAAAGGCAGGGCAGAGCAGAGACATTAGAGGCTGGCGTCTGTCCGACCTCATGTGCGATTTATCTCCAGCAAACTCCTCTCAGCCAACCACCCCCCTCCCTCCCCCATCTTTTATATAAATATAATACACATCTCTCACTCCTCACCCTCACGTTACTCACATGCCCACATCATTATTATTATCACCATTTGTTTGCTAGTATTATCCCCCTAACACCATTTCCCACCATTGCTCATCATCACCTCTCCTTCTCTCTCTCTCTCTCTCTCTCTCTCTCTCTCTCTCTCTCTCTCTCTAGAGAGTTTAGAGTTTAGAGTTTAGAGGCAGAGGCATTCATTGATTGCAATGAGGATGCCTCTTTCTCTCTCTCTACATTGAGAGCAGGGAGACCCCTCCTCTGTTCCCTTCCTTAACTCCATTTTACCAACAATACCATTCAATTTTCACCACCCAAGAATCAAAGATAAGGGTAGAGAAAGAGAGAGAGAGTGTGTGTGTAGAGAGAGAGAGACTAGTATTATATAGAGGGACCACAACATTTATACTATTGTCCTGTTATATATCCAGGAGAGGGAGGGGGGGGTCTCATCCATCTTGTGAGTGGAGTGGAGTTAGAGATGACTCTGCTCACCTGGGTGGCTGTTATACTCTGTGGGGCTTCCCTGCTGCCCCAGCGAGATGGTGGTGGTTCTGATGCTGCCATGGTGAAGTTCTCGAGAGCTCCGCCGCCGCTCTCGGCTTCGCCGTCGGCCGCATTTGCCTTCGAGGGTAGGGAGGGTGGGAATGGGGGGTTTTGCAGCAACTGCTATTTCAGCTGCAAGGTTGGTTTATTAAGTGTGCTGCCGCGACATTTGTTTCTTTGGTACTCATTGATACTTTTAAGTATCAAATTGTTATTGCCAAAATGTTTGTGCATGCTTAAGAATTAGCTCCGGTTACAATTGCTCAAATGTTTAGTAGCTGATGACCAAAGTTAAGAGTCAAAAGAAAGTGATGTCCAAAGTGTGGCTATGTTTAATATCTGGGGAAATTTAGCACTAGATTGATAATAATATAATTAGTAGGACTGATCTTTTGGCACTAGATTGTGATGATACATTAATCTCTGTAGTAAAATTTGGATTTATCATGAGAAAATTGTGAGCTCTAGTTGTAGAATTCCAAGTCAGTTCTTGTTAGCATAAATCTCAAATATTCTAAATTAGCAATTTTTGCCGTAGATATCTTTCGGTAATTGTGTTAAAGCATGTTCAATCTTCTTCTTCTTCTTTTTTGTCTAATTATTTTCACATGCAAATTGTTGCAGTTAGACAACTACAGTTCATCAAGCTGCAACTCTACAGAAGTTACGTACACAGGATTGCACGATGGAAACCACACATTCGAGGTCTGCATGAATGGATCTCGAGGAGCTGTTTGTGCTGCACATAATTGGGTTATTGGTTAAGTGACTTTCCTTCTACACTATTGAATTGTGGTGCTTCTGTAACAAATTTTACATGCTACACAAGCTCGAACATCCGGGGTCCGCATGAGTGGATCTTAGGGTGCTCTCTCTGCTATCCTTGAAATTTTGATTTTCTGTAATAATTTGTCATGGAAATTATGAAAGCTTCTTTATCGGATGCTATCTACTCTTTAAAATGGAATGATTTCAATTTAGACTTGCATTTATTGTGTATAACAAGACTGATAGTGCAGCAATACACCTTTTCACGATTCAATAAAAAGTGCCGCGATGAGCATGAACATTAACCAATGAGAAGTTTAGGTGTTAAAAGGCAATCAACTTTTCGTGTGTAGACTTCATGAACCATTGTCTGATCTAATGCTTTCCCTTTCAGACACGGTTCCTCCGACGGCATATGTTAGTACTTCATCATCATTTACAAATGCGTCAAATGCGTCAGTATATATTACCTTCAGCGAACCTTGTTCTGGTGGAGGTGGTTTTAGATGTTCTGAAAGTGACTGCGATGTGAGTATGCCAGCCTACCATCTTGTTAATCCGGCAATTTTACAAGAGTCAAATTAGTGATACTCAATACTTTGTGTTTTTCACTTATTTGAGCCTAAACTTAGTTTTTTCATATTAACATGTAATCAAGGTGGACTATAGTCTCTACTACTAAGCGAATTTGTTAGCATTACCTACTTTGATTTGTCTTTGTAGCTTCTTGTCTACGGAGCTGGTCATGTTATACCATCTACCCTCGAGATTTTACAGCCCGGCCTGGAATATTCTCTTGTTGTGGGTTTCTCTAACACTGTTGAGTATGGACGATTAGTACTTGTGATGGATAAGAACTTTTGTACAGATGCAGCGGGAAACAGGTTTACAAGAACACCAAACTCAAGTTTCACTTTACATTTTGGTATGCAATATGCATCAACTTTGTATTACATGAGAAAATGAAAGCTGAAACTTATGTGAGTGACATGTATTTTGCTTGTAAAAGTAAAAAAAATTATGCTCGGTTTTAGCTTACATACTTTTCAGATTTTCTATATATACCTGTTAAGATGGTAAAAATTTGATGCGGTACAATGTCGCTCTGTACAATCGGAACATTGCCGAATTGGGCCGTTTAAATAACTTTTGCAATATGCTGGTAGGGGTACTTATATTTGAGTTTTTGACCCTAATCACAAGTAGTGTAGCTTGGAACCTCATGCACTATGCTACCTTTTTTATCTCCAAATCTTAGTTACTAGCTTTTCCTTAGAAATGTAGAAATTGTATATAAGTATTGTACCTCTCTAAGGATTTTTTTTTTTTTTTTTTTGTCTATCTTCTATTCCTTTTTCTTTTAGCTCCGTCATGCTAACAGCTGGTTATTCTAATAATTCATGCTGAAATGTCCATTGCTAGTTTTTGTAGAGAAATGCAATGATAAACAATTTTGAGGGGCATATGACAAACTCCATGAGGAATAACAAGATATTAGATGAATTTTTCACCAAGCGGCAAATCAAAAAGTTAACTACTGGAAAAATATTGCAGGAGAAAATTGACATGTGAACACATATACTCCTCTCCTTTTCAACCACACAATCAAAACTGTTGCAGGTGTGAAAAGTTATGCATTTCCAGTGGGGCTTGTATGAAGCTAGGAAATTTGTAACTGCAACATACATGTTTTAGTTTTATAAACAGGGTTATACATACGTTTTCCTATTGATGGTTGTGCATATTCTAGCAAGTACTTTCTAAGCCATGCATTTGTGAAATTTCTAATCTTTCTTTATTTTAGATTCTATGGGTATTTGTTGCCGCTGAATGCTATCTATCTCACTCTAGTCTTATCGACACCGGAACATTTCTTGATATTTATCTTGAGTATTTACCATGATGTATGATGAATTCACTTTATACATTTTCTATGAGAACTTTATATCCTTAAAAGTTAGTTCTCGAGACTTTTATTGTCCGTGGTGAATTCTTTCTCCGCTACAATGTGATAATTCTCTCTGACCATGTATCTCGTCTTATGTTGAAACTTTAGATCGAAGAAATGTCCTTATGAATATAACAACTGGCATCCCTCCAAAACTCCTTCAACTTAATGGCATGATGAGAACAGTTGAAGCGACCAACAACGAAAACAACCTAAGGATTTATTTGTCTTTCTCAGCGCCAGTCCTCAATTCATCTACAGAAATTTTGAGAGTTCTCCGTACGAGTAGTGGTTCACTTTCTCCAACTTATAGAAACAGTCTTGGGAACCACCGATTTGGTTACATAGTGAGTTATTCTTTAACTTACTGACAGATTTGCTTATCAACCTATTTACTCTGTTTTCTTTTCCTGATGTACTTTTCTTTGTTTTAGGTGGAGAACATTTCGAGCATGGCTATTGTGACTATAAGCTGTGATACAAGTTCTATAATCAGCAGACAGGGGACTCCGGTTTCTTCGCCAGATCCTTTCACATTTCTTTATGGTTATACTCTATCTTCTTAATCAATCTTATAAATCCTTCATATTGTACAAAAGAAACAGAGTTATGCTCCTCACTGACGGAGAAATATTGTCGAAATGATATTTGCAATAACTTCACGGGGACAATTTTTCTTGTAAAAAAAAAAAAACAAAATGTTCTTGTTTCCTTGTGTACCAACCCACTGCAGGATCTAGCTCAGTTCAATTCTTGTTGTTAACATTAAGCAAGAGATTTTAGGAACATTAGACTTACCACAAAAGAAGAGGTTGTTTTTCGGAAGTTTTTGTAGTAGTCATAATTATATGAAAATTGAGATGATATAAACATATCAATCTTCTCAATTGGTGGTAGGTCGAAACTATTTCGGATTGGTAAGCTTGACTAGAAATATAATGCATGTTGATGTAGTTACTCGAACTGTAATGATTTCACCACCTAAACTTAATAATGTTTTCAAAGTAAATCCAAAAGTTTGAAAGTTTTGATTCTACTACCTAATCTTACAGTATTTGTAACATATTTGATCGAGTACTCTGTAATCTAGTGGAGTGTCTTATTACTTGGGATGTTTCTTTTTCTTAGATTAATTAGTTGATTTATTGTCAAACTGTCATACCATCCTGTAGTACATTTTCTCGTCATTATGTATGTTTGACTTCACCCATTTCTTCCTTTTTTTTTCTTTTCTGATACTGAAAGCTAGATGCTCAGAGGCCTTCAGTCAAGCTTACAACCTCTCAATTGAGGACCAGAGAACACAGTATACCGGTGTTGGTCAAGTTCGTTAAACCTGTTTTTGACTTCAATTCCTCAGCAATATCGATTTCTGGCGGACAACTGTTGAGGCAAGATTTTTAATCTCATTAATCATATTTCATGCGCACAATCTATATGTTCAAAGTAAAACTTGGCTAGAGTTGCAACAACTTCTGATGAATCTTTCTTTTCTCAGTTTTCATGAAGCAAGTAAGAGCATATATGCAGTACAAATACATGCCCGTGATAAACTCATTTCAGTAGAGGTTGCTGAAAATGCAACTCAGGATGTTGCTGGAAACAAGAATCTAGCATCAAATCTTCTGCAAGTGAGGCATTGTATGATCTTAAACTCTGAAGTTTTTTGTTGTCATTTGCTGCATTATGTGGTAATCTTTTGTGCAGTAGCAACTCCTTTCCATTCAAGCATCCTTATCTTCAATCTAGTTTCCAAATAATTGAAGCTTAATGAACATTTGAATTCCTTTTTTTTGGTGATCCGTTATGAGTTTGAACTAGCATGTCCTTCATTTCCACTTATAATATCTTAGTGGTGCTGTCCTCGAATATAATTATTTCTTCGGATCATGTACAGATACTATGCCTGCTTTATCTTTGGTGGTTTCTGTTATTACGACTGTCGTATTTCTAGCAACAGCAATTATATCAGCAGTATTTACTGTTTCAACTTCATCCCTTATATCATCTGGAGTACACTCAAGACCAGCCACTTATAGGGTATCCGAACCATCAAGAAGTCTTGTGGTACAGCTTCTAACTATTTATGAGTTTGCTGGCTTTAGTTACTTCTAATGAGATTTGTGAAATTCTTAGTTACTGGAGCTAATATTTTCATTTCTACTTGGCACAAATCATATACCATGTAAAGATCTATTATCTGTAATGCAACCTATCGACTTAATCATACGTTTGTGGAGAATTTGATCTACTTTGTGATCTTAATGAATAAATACTGATGCAAACAATAGTTATTATGCCATATACATTGTTCATTATTGAACTTGTCTTTAGCATTTGGAAACCTTAGCTGTAAGCCAAAAAACAAAAAAAAGGATCCCAAAAAATACAATAAAGTTGTGATATCAATTTCTTTTGTATTTATGTATGTATGCTGTGAAGAAATTTTTAACCTTTACAAATGGTAAGACATTAGAAGCATGCTGCAGTTATTATATAGTGGAATTGACAGATGAAATAGTTTGTTTAGTTTTATTCACTATTTATCAAGTAATATAAAATCAGTCAGAACAATTAAATTACTAGCCATGTGACACCTCAATAGTCCCACATCAGATAAAAAAGAAATTGTAATTGAATGTATAAGGACCAAATAGTCTAATATTAATAATCAGGATCAAATATTTTTGGGCTTGTGTTTTTGGCCCAGTGAGTTATTAGTGCTAGCGAGCTAAGTTATTACATTTAGTAATAGAGCTAATTATTAGCCTAAAGTGTGAGATAGACCGCAAATCAGCGGTAATCTTAGGTCATATGTATAATTCAGCCTGGCAAGAATGTCAAGACCTAAATGGAATGAGTATATAACACTCCAATAGTTCCACATCGGATAGTCCCAAATCGTGTCAAAGCAATAATAACTGTACTTAAGTATAAGGACAAAAGTATTAATAACTGGAATCAAGTATTTTGAACTACTGGTTTAGGCCCAACGAGTTATTAGTGCCAGCAGGTTGGGCCATTACATTTGGTATCAAGGCGATTAACAGCCAAAAGTGTGATATGAGTCCACATCGACTGATAATCTTAGCTATGTGCGATTGGACTAACAAGGACATCAAGACCTAAACGGAAGGAGTATGTGACAACCCAAGAGTCTCATATCAAATAGAAAAGGGATTGTGATTAGGTATACAAGGACTAAAGGCTATAGTATTAGTAACCGGGTCTTAAGCATCTTGGACCGGTGGTTTGGGCCCAATAAGCTTTTAGTGCTAACAGACTGGGTCTGTATCATGATACTTTTCTTTATTAAAACTACATTAATAAATTTTATCATGTTCAATCACTTCTATCAGAAAGAAGCAGAATCTCTTTGCAATGTTTGAATATATCATAGGATTGCTGAAACAATGACAAATATCTAACGTGTTTGAACATTCTACAGAGAATTGCATGCTTCATCCAGGTCTTTGCACTGTCTAGATGGTTAGTAGCTAACTTGCCAATTGAATACTATGAGTTTGCAAGAGGTGTGGAGTGGACCATTCCTTACTTCCGTCTTCCATGGGAATCTGATACGGCTGATTCATTAACGGGGTATCCGACCTTTCCTATTGTAGCATTCTCAGAACTACTTGAGAGTACAAAGTTGAAGACCACTAAACCCTTGGAAATAGCAAAAAAAGAGTTGCACACGGATGCATCTTTATATGATGCGCCGCTAACTCCAATGGAATACAGGTCATTCCTTGAGGTCAGAGATTCACAATGACTTGAAGAGTTATTCAATCTGTCATACCATAGCAGTAATACAAATTCCTTTTTTTTTTCTTTTGTTGCAGAATCAGAATATGAAGCCTGAACCCGTTATCATGGCTTCACAGAATTTGAATGGGTACGTTAAGCATTGGTTTCTGGCCATTTTGACCATTTTTTTACTTGCAACATTGATAATGATGATCTTTTTGAAAAGCATTGCACTGCTCATTGCACTACGCCTCCTGATTTTACTATGAAACTATTTGGTGCATCTGATTAACAACCTAATTATCCATATCTGAGAGGAAATACTGTGGCATGCACTAGCAACAATAAAGAGCTCTTGTTTTTGAATTGGTTTTGTCGGTTATAGTTCCGATATGTTAATTTGCATAACTGCGTGGGCTTTTTCCGATGGCATGCACTAGCAATAAAGAACTACTGTAAATCTTTGGACCTTTGCTATGGCTGCAGGTGGAGTCACTTTGGTAGGAACATGTTCTGGTTAGCTGTAATTGGCGGCGGCTTGGTTTTGCTGCATGCTACTATTCTTTTTGTTCTCAGATTAAGGAAGAATGACTCGGAGAAACAAAGAGACTTTGGGGCACTCGTCTTCCCAAGATTTGAAGTGTTTCTGATCATACTTGCGTTGCCGTGTGTCTGTCAAGCATCTGCAGCTTTAATTAGAGGTAATCCCGGAAAAGATGAAATATATGTCTATAATTTTACGTGGCAGTTAAAAGCAATAAAAATAAAAGATTGTTTTCTCAAAATAATATCATGCATCTTAGTCTCTGCACTTTCTCACTTAACACTTTAATCCCTAAACTTTCTAATATATTGCAACTCCACACCGATCATCAAGAAAATCTTAGATTTCCTGTTAAGGGAGCATTTTACCTGTTCAGTGAGTTTGAAACAGAGTCAAAATGATCATTTAATATGAAAATGTCACGTTTTATCTGAATATTTTTTTAGACTAGGGATGGAATTGCAATATATGGAAAAGTCCGGGAACCAAGTGTTTAAGTCTAGGGACCAATTGCCTGTTTGTCCTCGCTTGCTTTTGTTGGTAGCTGTACTTAATATCTAGTAGAGTGTTTGGCAAACAGAAAAGAATGAAGCTATTGATGAGTCATTGAGTCCTGACAGCAAAAGCTCCAATTTGGTATTTTAGCTTTGGCTATGGAGAAAAAGCTGTTGGACGTATCCTACTATAGTGCTTCTAAACGCATGCTCACGGAGCACTTTGCATCCTACAGCGAGGCCAAACAGGCCCTAAATTGCCTTATGGGGATAGTGCATGGATAAACTCTATCGTTGATAATATCCTGGCAAATTCATATACAAGAGCAGAAACTACCTACTTTTCTTGGTCTCTCTATTGATATTACTATCATTCCTTACCCTCCCAAAATTCAAGGGAGAAGTGCTGCAGGCATCATAGTTGGAGTCATACTGCTCGGTATCATAACATCTCTTCTTATATCCTTACTCTTGTTCCTCTCACTCGGCATCACGATGGCCAAGCTTCTTCAGTACAAAGAAGTCCATCGGGAGGGGCAGGAATTCCATTGGTATCAAGAGATCATCCGAATGATTTTGGGCCCCGGTAAAAGAGGCCAATGGACTTGGAAAGCCGAACACGACCCGACCTGCCTAACAAAATTCGGCCCATTGTTCGAGGACCTTCGGGGCCCGCCGAAGTATATGCTGTCGCAGTTTTCCGGCGAGAGTAGTCGAGGGAAAAGGGAGGATCGGATCATCGCCTCCGAGGATGAGACGGAGGACGCGGAGGCCCCTTTTATCCAAAAGCTCTTTGGCATCCTCAGGATATACTACACATTCCTCCAATCTATTAAACGAGTTGCTCTTGGGGTCATGGCTGGGGCCCGCTCACCGGACAGCTCTTCAAAGGTCCCGACGCTCATTATTCTATCTATCACTTCTTTCCAACTTTTCTTTCTTATACTGAAAAAGCCATTCATCAAGAAAAGGGTGCAGTTTGTTGAGATCATATCAGTAGCTAGCGAGGTGGGTGTTTTCGGTTCATGTCTTATTCTCTTAGAAAAAGATTTCTCTGATTCCGGAGAGAGAAGAGTCGGGTTCTTCATGTTGGCGGCATTTGTCTTGGGATATACTGCTCAAATTATCAATGAGTGGTACGCATTGTACCGACAGGTTATTCTACTGAGTCCCGACAAGAACTCATTCTCTAAGGGATTGAAGGCAATTCTCTATGGGCTTGTAATGATCGCAGTACCTGCAAAACTGTCGAGCGAGCTGCTGAGCCAGCAATTATCTTCTACTTCTCGCGAAGGAGATGGCGGACTTTCTGTTAATTCTCCAAGTGATGGTCAAATGAGAAGGAGCTCCGGTACGAGCGAGAGGTCGTGGATAAGGCAACTGAGGGAGTTAGCGAAGGCCAGCTTCTCCAGAGATGACGGAGGTGTCTCTGTTGATGATCCTTCGACTAGCAACCAGCCGAGAAGAAGCGGCTTCGGCTTCTGGAGCGGCAAGAGGAGCAGAAGCTCCTCTGTGCCATCGTCGTCGGACTTCAAGGCAAAGGGAGATGTAAAAGGAAAATCAAGGGGGTTGTACAAAGACTTGGAGGCTATTTTCTCCTCCTCCAAGTGAGGTTGGCTACCCTACTGGGTAGTTAATGTGTTTGCTTATATTCATCAGTTCCAAACTAGCTTTTGAAGGTAAATAGTGATTAAAGATTGCCCGAGCAAAGGAAGTGTTTTAGTCGAGTAATCAATTGATATCTGTAAGCTCGAAGATTTTTCGCGATTCTAGTATGTGCATATTTTTCTCTTTTCGATAGAGGTGGTTCTAATTGGTCTTGTTGTTAGTCCTTGTATTTGGCTCTAATTGGTTTTTACCGATTCGAACGATGATTTGTGTTGAATTTTGTGCTGAATTTACCGGAAATTCTGAAATGGAATGTCATTATGTAATGCCTTCTTATTTGCCGCTTCTGTGGATTGAGCTTTGGTTGATACAACTCAAGCTAGTGCGGTATTGAAAGTGCACTGACAAAATAAGAATTTATTAGACTCAATCTGAGAAGTAAAGTTTAATAAAATGTAGCATGCACTGCCCGATTTGAGAATTGAGTCTGGAACTTCTATTTTGGTAGTGCACCCGGCATCAGATCCGAGTTCATTGAGGCTGTAGAATTTGGTTAATTTGCAGATCCAGAGGATGCTGAATAGGGAACTCTAACATCAAATGCAGAACATTTTGTACCAAATTTCTGAATTTTACGGAGAAACATCAGAAGCTTATATACAGGCATTCATCTAAAAAAGGGAAGGGAAAAAAATTGCAGAAATAAGAAGACATGCTGCAGCAGAGAAGATTATGTTTGGTTATAAGACTGCAGAATTTTGGTTGTCTATTGATTGAAGAGAAGTTCAACAATTTTATGATGATGTGGTCTGCAGAGTCAGTGTGACATCCCAATATTCCTATATCGAATGGAAAAGCGATTTTAATTTTAATAATTAAATTTAAGTATTTTAGAATGGTGATTTAAATAAACTAATTATTAGTGCTAGTGGGTTGAATGGTTAGGACCAATATTTTTTATTATATTTGTATCAAAAGAAGGCCATGCATAATAATTAAAAGGTAAAGACGTATAAAAGTTATCAAAACTATGGATCAATTTGAATTGACTATCTAATCTTTCAAAATTTGAATTTTACCGTCCAACCTTTCAATTTGTTCCATTTCAAAATTTAAATGTGTCATTTATTTTTACAAATTTAGTCAGTTTATTTTATACAATTCTCGTAAATATAAATTTATTAAAGTAATTAATTAATTAAATTTTAAAGTCAAAGTACCATTTACTTATTCAAATCAAACAAATTAATAAAGTTGTATAGTAAAATTCAAATTTTGAAAAGTTGGATGGTGAATTCAAAATGGTCCATAGTTCATATAAGCTCTGTACGTTTTTACCTAATAATTAGTAAGAAAGGGATATTCTCCGGTCCCACCCACCTATTATGATTTAAAATATTCTGGTCATATCTGAATCATGATGTTTAAGATTTAAACACACTTGGCGTCTTGCGCAATTAGCGCTTTGTTATGCTTTAGTAATAATAAAATGGCCTAATCTTTTTTAAGCAGGTCCCTTGTCTTAATTAAGTGTAGATCTAAAAGGTCGGTGGATGCATGTAGATCAGATAACGACTAAACAAGAAATTAAAGTTTTATGAAAATAAAAATCTCATAAAAAATGACGATAAAATTGCCAATTTTGTGACCTTTCGATCGTAAGGTAAATGATGTCAAAAAATTACGAAATTGTCAATTTTGTGAATCTGCATCTAAGAGATCAATCTAAGGTAGCTTCCAACATTTGAATTTTGCTTCGAATTGTAATTGATCTCTTAGATGCAGATGATATTAATTAGTATGGTGTTGTACAATATAGCTAGAAACTAAACATGTTTTTTGCTGCTATAATTTGTTCTCATCCTTAATTAAAGATGTCAATGCCTTAGCCTTAGCAAACAATTAATTTCACCAGTGAGCGTGATGCTACAAGTTTAAAAGTATATACTGGGTACTGTTGTTTATTTATCATATTACAGTTTAATTACAAACCTTTAAGTTGTTTAACATTTAAGAGATGGCATGATAAATGCCCTATTTTTTAAAAAATAATAACGTGTCTAAATTAATTTTATTCATTACTAGTCCTTTCACCATTACCTGGGCAATAATATTTATATAACAAACTTGGCATCACTACACATCACAAGGTACGCGTCCAGAAAGATACTCCCCCCTAACTTTGATTAATTAATGGAGATTAATTGGATATGTAAACATTCGGGGGAAAAATTAAATGGAAAAGAAAGAACCCTTTGAATGATACGACATCTTACACCAGAAAAGGCAGAAAACTATATTGGAAAAATGCAAAATAATCTTTTAGACAAATCAATGTCAAGAAGTAGGCTGGAATACTATCAATAGTACAAAAAGCTTGTGCTATCGAGTTTTCCATCGTTAGATTTAACCATTTAATTATTTTTATCCGTTAGATTATATTATTCAACCAACCACCCACTCAACCCTAAAGAGCCCATATCATTCTAACCGTACATTTTTCAATTCAAAAGTTAAAAAATTAATAGCACTAATAGCTCGGTGCTATTGATAGTATTTCAGTCTAGTTCTATATATATATATATATAGAGAGAGAGAGAGAGAGAGAGAGAGAGAGAGAGAGTAAGGTTACTATACTCTTATGAGTATAGAATCTTTCGTACTCATAAATTATTTTCAATGATGGATCTTCCGAATCGACGATCCACTCCGTTAAATATGATCTAAAGTATTTGAAATTTCTAGAAAATAAATTTCGTAATTTTTTAACATCACTTACCGTACGATCGAAAGGTCACAAAATTGACAATTTTTAACAGCTGGTATGGATCATATTTAACTTTTAGAAAAATTACGAAATTTATTTTGTAGAAGTTTCAAATACTCTAAATCATATTTAACGGTATGGATCGTCGATTTGAAAGCTCTATCATCGAAAACAACTTATGAGTACGAAGACGATCATACTCATAAGAGTATAGTAGCCGGACTATTATCGAAAACAACTTACAAGTACGGAGGCTCCCGTACTTTCGAAAGTATAGGAGCCTAGCTCTATATATATATATATATGTATATTTCATCTAAGATTCTGTCTGTCAATTTTTATCTGCTTTTATTTTATATATATAGCATGGATATATACACTGTTAACCCTAGATTACATATTTCATCTAAGATTCTGTCTGTCAATTTTTATCTGCTTTTATTTTATATATATAGCATGGATATATACACTGTTAACCCTAGATTGACTTGGATAAGAGACTTACAATATATCCAACAAATAATGAAGTATACCAATAATCAAGGGCTTGTTGGAAAGCACATGCAGAGCAGAGCCATAGAAACATAAGGGCCTATTTGAAACTGCTACAGAATATAGTATTATTCAATAAAATATTATTTGAGCAGTACAGTTAGAAGAAGCAATAGAACATACATATTTTCGCCGCAACTTTTTCCAACAGTAAAATTCAAAACTTAGAACTGAAGTTGCCTCTCTCAATATTTAAATGAGAAAGAAGAAAAAAGGGTTATTTATGACAATGACCTGATGTTAGAAAACAACCTACAATGTGAGCAAAGATGCCGTGCAGTAAAAAGTCAAAGGGCTCAGTTGGCCCAGCTTTGTGGCCATGCTACGGCACGGCCCATAATAGGGGAAAGAAGAAATAAATCAGCCCCCAGTTGCTCGGGATTCCCTGCTACTCCAGTGGAGCGGCGTGAGGGTCTGGAAATAGAAGCTGAGCCAAACAAGCTGAGCCGAACAGACACGTTTCCAAAGTTCCAAGAAAAGAAAAACTCGATATATATAAACATATATATAGAAGCTAACAAAGTGTGCAAGATTAGAAAAATGGAATAATACGAAGAATGCAAAATTTCTCGAGTTCCGTGAGGATCAGGGAGTTAAAAAAGCATTTTCCAACTCCAAAAGTGGTCCTTGTAGGAATGTTGTGGTGGCTCTAATGAAAACTCACCAAAGTTTTCTGAGTCCGCCAAAGACCACTAGACAAATTCAACATTTTTGTCGATCTGCAACATGAACTGGATCGGGTCCAAAAATTTGAGAAACAGCTAATAGTAAACATTATTAAATTGCCTCTAGAGATCTGAAGGATAAACTGGCTAGTTATCTCAGCATAAGAAAATCAATTTGATTATCGAACCAAATTTCATGTGCTGAGACAAAAAAACAATTTATGATCCAAAGTCAAAACATTGCATAATTTATCAGCCACGAAGAGATACCAGCCTTGATATCTGGCAGCAGGAAAAGATCATGAACAAAGATATGGTTTGCAATGAAGATCACAAGTCGAATCTGAGATTATATGATATCACAGTTGAAGGCATATTAAAGATAATTCGGACAAACCGGTGCTGAACTATAATAGAGGGTACTTAAAGGACTACCACACCTCCACATCAGGAACAATAGGTACAAACAGGCTGATAACAAATGTGGAGACGAACAAGAACTCTCTCAATCATCTCTGCAGCTGCTTTTGCACAAATAGTTGGTTATTGTGATCCCCATATATTTCATGAGTTTTATGTGATCAGTGGACGATAAACACGGCAGATGAGATAAAATGGATAGTACAAGATAACACAACACATGGTGGTGAAGGGCCCGAAAATCAAAAGGCGGTTAGCTTCCAATTGGAATTTCAGATAACAAAATTAACACCTGAAATAATAAAAGGCAAAAACTTGAAGATAAGACCAGGAGATTAGTGGCGAAAATATTAACCTAGGAAAAATTTCTATTGAACTCGAGGCGAACTAGAGCAGTTTGCAGTTTGCACGGCACTAATTTGGTCCGAAGAGAGTGAATCAGGAGGTAAATATTTAGTTCTTCAATGGAGAAGTATTCCTCCTGCAGTGCCATGTTAGCCTTGGTGAGTTACATGATCTGAAATTAGATCTTGAGGGAGATGACTTTTTCAGTGGAGTGCTAAACAAGGAGACGGACCCATGGAGAAACCAGAAAGATTCATGAAAGCAACTAGGGAGTACCTTATGTTGCAATCAAAAGATCTATATTTTATGATTTTAACTATTTTATGATTTGAAGAACACTAGTATATAACTGTGGAGGAGATTTGATACCTTTACGATGAGTAACTACAATAGTAATTTATGCATTAAAAGGCAAGGAGAAGGATATGAAAGATGTGCAAAGAGATCCTTAACATGGGAATATAAAAGATAGGACTGAATACAAACTATGGATATCTCAGAAGAGAAACATTGCAAAGGCGCAGAAGGGCTTCAAGTAAGAACGAAGTAACAAATTAAAAGCAAGAACTGCAAAATAATAACCTTCACTATGTAAATGTAAGATATGTCTCGGATACTATATGGCGAGGCTAAGAAAGCCTTAGGTGCAGTGCACCAATCAGTTGCACTACATAGTCGTATCAGTCCAGGGTACAGCTTGCAGTGTGTAACCAAATAACACCTAGAACATAGGAACTTCACTCGACAATTTATAGGCTAACTAGATACAAATTTGGCTAATATGGAAAAGTTATCTTGAGCTCCATAACAAAACCCTGATTGAAGCCCCTTGTATAACTACATCCTCTGTGGCAAAAGTTTGATGCCTCTAATGTCCTCATATTCTTTGATAAGCCCCATCTATAGGTTCGCATTTATGATCTTGGTTTCTAAGAGTAATCCTGAGAACCCTATTCAACAATGAAAGTCCATTGTTATACCTTGTAACTCGAGAAACTGCAACCCTACAATGCCATAATGATTCATAATAATAATTATAATAATTATAGGAAAAAAGGGGGGGAGGGGGGATGGTTCATGATCTAACACAAAAATGTCTCTCCTCAAACTCTACACCTCCCCCTCTCTGTTTCTGTGAGAATGTCAGTGTAATGTAAGAAAATCACATAAAGGTTCTCACATAAAGAAAATCAACCATAGGATATATCAAGCTACAATAGTGAATTCAACAATGGAGAACCTAACCATGATCAAAATTTCAAATTTAAGGATGATATACCTTTTCACTCTTCATAATGACACTGTAACCAGTCATGGGCAGTTACAATCAGTGCATATGTAGACTTCTATCAGCCAAATATACCATGCAAAATGTAATAACAAGCATTTGAGTTTTGTAAGCCCTTACACAAGTACGCCCCACATCTTGAGATGCAAAAGATCAAGAATCAACGATCTAGAAGAATGTTCCTTCCGGAGGCTGGACTAATTTCCGGTTGTGTGGAGCTGCCATTTCTTTCTTAAGCTGTGTCAGAATTTCCTCCATTGTGTACGAACGTTGCCAATTTGCCAATAAGCCAAACTTCTTTGGGTCAACCTACATATATTTTCTCGATCAAAGTCAATTAGGAAGACATATCAACACACACACGCACACATATGGGGGGGGTTGAGGGAGAGTACCACTCCTGTATCAGGGGTGACGCAAGTCATATTGATTCGAGAGTGAAACCGAACGCTTGGTGGTTTGTCAGGATAGTCCTTGTCACAGAACAGCTTCAGCTGATAAATGCGGCCCTCATGAACAGTCTGCCCAAGCGAGTAACAGATAATGAAATCTGAGAGATCAGATGGCAACCCTACCAGAATACAATGTGAGGAAGACACTAGAGAACAGATAACACAGCATGTAGATTTGAACACATGGTCCAAGGTTATCTCACATTGTGTGGGCCAATTATTGTGCCTGTCCAAGAACGCATTAAGATGTCATCTGCATCATCCATTCCATAGCTAACAGTCCCATCTCCAATCCCCTTTTCTCCACGCTCAAGTTCTTCTAGCAGCCTAAAGTTCCGAGGAACTGCAAAAGAAGAGCAACGAATATGCCAATTGCATTGAACTAACATTTTTCATGGAGTGCATTAACTTAGGCAACACCGCATATTATATGGTCCAAAATGCAGGGCCATTAGGAACGCTAGATTTCCAATTATATTGCAGACTCAATTATATGAGGCCCAAAACCCAAAACTCTTTAGCAGATAGAGATGCATCGAGATTCAACAATTGGACCTGCACATGAAGGCCTAGCAACTGCATCTTGACCTATTACAATATATTGAACATAGATGGAAATGTAGCAACTAGAGAGAGTAATTCCATACTGGAACCTCACTACAGACACAGCTTCCAAAGAAATTTTACTAACAGACACAGCTTCCAAAGAAATTTCACTAACAGACACAGCTTCCATACACCCTATATACAAAAAGAGAAGATCTGCGAGTGCAACATCCAGCTTCATGCCACCCAACAGGAAATTATGGTATAATACATTCAACTGCATATAGCCAACATTGCTGGTGAAATTGTAACTGTCATGTACAGCTGCAAGATTATGTAATTACATAATATCTCGTATACATCCAACCAAATGGCCTCTATAATTTATATATTATTCTAATAAATATCAGCAAATATAAAAGAGTATTCACCAAAGACCATGTCTGCTGCATTACACTTTGTAATGAGGTAATTCTCCAAAAGTTAACACACCACCAAAAGTGAAACTACAAAGTTGAAAAAAACTGATGGCCTGCAAATCATGAACAGTGCAAATTTCTTCTTGGGTTTTCCAGGTTACAAATGGTTTGAAGCAGTCAAGCAAAAGAAGTTTTGCCGTAGGCTGTCTCAGATCCATATTACAGTTAAGTTGACCCTATAAGACAATTACCAACATATGTTTCAGACTTGAAGTATCAGGCAATAAGGTTTTAGAGGTAGGGTAATTGAGGACTATACAGATCTTATCACAAATGTAGCCACCAATTCGCAATGTGATTATGCTACGATTCTCATTAAGTCAGAATTGCATGACATGAAAGCCTTCATGCAAAATTAGTTGAGACACGAATAGCAAGTCTTCCAAAAAAAGCTAGTCGTCAAAAAGGCATATAAAGATAACAAGATGGATCTGAGATTCTAACCGAGGGAGTCGTATCTGATTGAGCCTATTATATTGTTTCTTTTTAGACTTATCACATGTTCGACTGACTCCAGATGTGACATTTCCTTCTATTCCATGAAAGGTGTGTTGGATTTGTATCCTTGATCTTCTAGTTTATGAAGATAGGCTAATTAGGTAAAGGGGCCATTCCCTTGACTCGTACTGATGAGAATTTTACTCCACGAGAAATTGAACCATCACTGTATCAGCGGAGGAGACAAGCAAATCAATCTACCAACTAACAAATTCCTAAGCAATCCATCAGACTCTAACTAAAGGACCGAACAAACTTTTAATAAATGTCGACAGCATATGCCAAACTACAAGAAAACATATAATGATATATTATCTAAACAAACTTAAGCAGCAACACTCCTTCATTGTAATGGTAGTTTAAATAAGAATAATCTATGCCCTAATATGTGTTGCATGACAGTAAAAGTGAAATATATATATATAATTTAACCAAATAAAATGGACTTGATTTTTTTAAAAAAAAAAAGTTAGGATCAACGAAGGAGGTAAGGCACCCAACCAATATAGAAAGATCTATGGTCGAAAAATCAATCCCGAAGAGTTCCGAATTTAAAGAAATTATAATAAAGAAAAATCCATAGAGTCGATCGATGGATGGGAACCCTAATAATAAGAAAAAGAGCACAATTACAACTAAAATAATAATAAGAAAAAGAAAAAGGAGAATCGGGGTCTAAGGAGAGAAAGGGAGATTTCTCATCCAAATTTAAACAAGAAAAATTCATGGAGTCGATCGATCGATCGATGATCGATCGACGGATAAATAATAATAATTCACACCATTTCTACTAAAATAATAAAAAGAAAAAGAAAGGAAAGGGAGATTTCGCACCGACGACGCTCGATCCACCCGAACTCCCCAGCGTCATCGCGATCGATCTCTCTCTCTCTCTCTCTCTCTCCCTCTCCCCCTCGCGCTCTCACGAAGCTGCTGCTGCTGCTGCTGCTGCTACAGTTCTACTTCGATCGATGCTAGTTTATATATATATTCGAGCGGTGCTACTCTTTCACGCACAAGGAGGCCGTATTCAGTGTAACGGTTATACATCACTTCTGATTTGTCACTGACATGTGGGCCCCATCCAAATGCACCTTCTTCAATGTAACGGTTATATATCACTTTCACGACATGTGAGGCCCATCCAACTAGGGATGTCAATGGGTATGGATACCCGAAATTTTATCCGAACCCGATAACCGAGAATGAAAACGAGATATATGAATGGATATGGCAGATATGGACTTTGGATATGGATATAAAAATAAAAAATCCGCGGCATATGCGGATTCGGATATTGGATTTTGATGATTGTAACCGCCCGGAACCGAAACCCGACGCGAACCCGCTCCGAATTTATTTTGTGTCCATGGTATATATGAATACTATATTAAAAATTGAGTTATATTTGAATTCGTATTTTAAAATTTTAGGAATTTAATATTAATATTATTTTTGAGAATATTGAAAAAAAGATAATAATTGTTTCGGGCTTCAAATTTGTCGGGGTTCGGGTCTCGGGCCCGCCTGCAACCGGCTCCCCTTCCAGTTGGTCGGTTTCGGGATTTTTGGTCCGGTGGTCTTCGGGTTTGGATGATGTGATTTTTTTAAAATCGTCGCGGCATGTTCGGATTCGGTTCGGGTCTTCGGGTTGTGGAGGTCGGTTCGGGTCCGGTTTGTTCAAAAATCCGCCCCGAATCCCGACCCTTGAACATTCTCTACATTTCGCCAACGAATGATTGCTTTTTTTTAAAGAAGAAAAAGCTTTCACATGAAACTGTCAGAATCTCTGGTTTTTTTTTTTGGTTGAGTTAATTTCATAGCTAGTTTTTTTTGACTGATCTTAATAATAGGAATATATTTGAAAATATCAGAACTTTTATATGGACAACATATAAAAGTTAAACTTTGTAGAAATATATTTACAATTTACTAAATATGAAAATATATATATATATATATATATATATATATATATATATATTGTCATTTGTATTAGAGCCGGTCGGCCATCCAATATATTTCTCACTAGAGGCCAGACAATGATAATTTATAATTGGATGTAAAAATTTTAGTTTTATAAATGTATTTTAAAAAATAATTTAAACACATGATGTGTAAATTAAAAAGATATACTGAAACCATCAGCAACTATTCCAATTTGAATTGGTTTGCATTGGCATCAAACCTGGTTTGAGCCTAAACTGAAATCAACCCAGCGAATCAAATGTAAAAGCATTTGATACAAAAACATTATGGCTGGAAACTCTTTTAACTTGTTGTAGCACCAGGAACCGAATTAAGAATCACAGTACAAACTAATTGAACCTTTATTCTTTGCTTTGGAATGTGCACGAGCTATAGACACCCCACCTATCCAAAAATAAAACCTTATGAACCAACTGGGAGACTTAACTGAGTCGTACCTACTTCGGTTTTCTCTAAGGTGATAGGTGAAAAAAGAGAGAAAGAAGCACTGGAAACCAGAAAAAGGTAAAGTAAGGAGAATGAAAAGATAAACACCGAGTATGATACTTGCCCAAGGACCAACCGAAAAGAAAAAAAAGAACTTAGAAGTTGGAAATTACAGTGAAAATGGAAGCAGCAGACTGCTGCACTGATAATGGATTGGAGGCAGACTGCCCCGCAGTCATCACCCGTTTCAAGAATACCATGCTCCAACACAGCCGCTTCTCCGCTACAACCCCGCGAATCAACGCTGCAAATCGACATATACTTGGCCCTCCTCTGAAACCTCGCGCACCCCGACCATTGTGTTATGCTGCCATTTCCAGAGCCCCACTAAGTACTTTGTCTCCCCATCGGGGGGTTCATAGTAGTGGTTCTCCGGTTTTCCTTCCTAACCATAGGCACCAACCACTGGAGTACTACTATCTAGACCTGTCTGATAGAGAAATCTACCAGATTGTTCTGCATTTGCAGCTTGCGGTGCAAATTTGGCCTTTTTACATACTCCCTGCAGGATCCCGCCACACACACAGGCCAAACCTTTACCCTTCGAGAAACTACTATCAGACAGTGAGAATGTGAATCGGCAGCATTTGCACCAGATGCCGTAAATCCGGACCTGTCGCATAGATTTTTCTATCAGACAGGTCTGACAGTAGTGTTTCCCCTCAGCGTCCCTGGCTCTCCGTACATCAATTTCAGCAGGAGCTGGTGTCATGGTAAACTAATAAGAAATGCAGCAGAGCCGCCACTGCGACATGGCAAACGACTCCGAATTTGTATAGATCAGAATTCCGCACTAACAAATAAAAACAGCAGACGGAAGGAACATTTTTCATGCAAACAAAGTTGATAACTCGGAGCGTTCTGATAAAAAAAACAATAACAAGGTTCATACACGACCCTTGGTCAGACCAGTATAGCATGGCAACATCTACGGCAGATTACAACAAATCGACCATCAGAATATCACAATGTAAATGGTACCATAGTTACTAACACTCTGGAAAGTAAGAGCATCTATTAACTGGGGGCATTTCTAGTTCTCTGAAGCATAAATCAATTACCTATCTGAATCAGGTCGGTGAGTCTCTTCCATAGGCCCAGGAGGCGAAGTTCCACCTCCGTCCTCCTCCGGGAGTATTTCACCATCATCCTCATCTGCAGGTATCATGCCTTCCTCTTCTTCCTCTCCATCCCTGTCCTTGTTGTAGCGCACATTTGTAGGCAGAGGTGAAGGTGATCTAGCGCCACCACCATTTCCACCTTGAGAAGGTGATCCAGCGCCATTGTTCGTATTGCTATTATATGGAGATCTCTCCTTTTTCGGGCTTGGACTAGGTGAGCCATCATGTCGAACATCTTTCATCATGTTGTCATTATCATTCAGCTGTGGCGGCGGTGGGGATCTTTGCTTCTCATTGTAGCGTGGGCTTGGCGAATGCTTAATATCATCATCAGGGCGATGATGAGCGGCTGGTGAGACCGTCCTCCTCTCAGCACCGAGCTTGTCAAAGTCACGGCTTACGCTCCGGCTGCGGCTACGGCTGTGGCTGTAGTAATGGTTTTGACTCCCACTGCGACTGCGGCTGCGGCTGCGGCTGCGGCTATTTNGTCAAAGTCACGGCTTACGCTCCGGCTGCGGCTACGGCTGTGGCTGTAGTAATGGTTTTGACTCCCACTGCGACTGCGGCTGCGGCTGCGGCTGCGGCCATTTTGCCATCCACCGACGCGTCCCCTCTTAGGACTTGGGCTATACCCACGGCTGCGACTTCTGCTGCTACGGCCTCGTCCTCCAGATTTGTGGTCATGTGCGTCTGTATCATGATCATCCTGATAATTGCGACTGTTCCTAGATACATATCATCACAAAATTCATAAGCTCTTTAGACAATTTTTTTTATCATAAATTATTAACCTATATCACGATACAACCAATTCTCCAAGAAAGATTCCGTGTAGTTCCTTTTCATTCTCCAAGACACACAAAAGCTTTTCAGATTTGATAGCAAGAAAAGAAAAAGATGCATAACTAAATGCTCAGGCATAGAAATATAACCAAGTTATGGATTTTAGATAGAATCATAAACTTTGGTTCTTAGTGGTGCTAGTGCTGCAGACCACATTATTTTGCTTGCTAAAGCTCAATGTCATTGTCACCAAAACAATATGGCCATAAATACCTGCCATACGGGTCATGATCATCCCGACTGCGGCCACCTCGGCCACTATCTGATTTTCTCTCTGAAAAAGGCAGCGGTTCACGCGCAGCTCTTCCACTGCGGCCAGAATCACCCCGTGCACGTGAACGGCCTTCATCACGACTGCCGCCAGAGCGGGAGCCCCAACGGCGAGACTTACCGCCATATCCACCACGTGATACCATGTCCCTCAGCTCCCGTGGAACGCGCTGGTCAGCCCCTTCAAGAACCTTCACGAGATCTGCCGCGTATTTGGAATCATTCTCACAGAAAAATGTGTAAGACACACCAGTTGCACCTGCCCTGCCGGTCCTTCCTATCCTGTGAACGTAGTCTTCGACACCCGTGGGGAAGTCGTAATTAATCACAACCCTACACCAAAGAGAATAAGAAGATTTATATCATAGAAAATCCTGACATGCAAACTGTAGACGTTGTTAATCCCTAGACCCTGTAACAAAGGAAAAAAAGAAACAGCTTCTTAAGAGTATAATGTATCAATTTAAGGACGCTCCCCCCAGATTATTCTCGCTTTACACCTGACGTGCCAATTTGACGGTCTCTAATTTTGACCAAATACAGAATGAAATGGCCTGAAACAGTCCACTCAGATGTTCAGTTGGAAGTAGTGCATTTGCAACTACTGATTGACTCCAGCCATTTCAGGACTAAATCAACCAAAACTTATAACTGATATCAATTCAGTGCAACATTATAATAGTTTGCACTAATATTAGTAACATCCTTTCTTGAAATGCTTCGAATTATCATGGGTTTCCTATATATACAAAGCAATGATGCAACAATCTAGTCATACATCAAATAGAGGAGTGGTCATATGCATGTCATAAACTATGTATGTCATAAACTATATACATGTAGTAATGCGCACCGTGACATCTCTATATATTTCAATAGCACAACAAAAATGTCACAGTAGCATAGAATAGCAAAAATAATTTCAATCAAGTAATTTCTACACCAACGCATTTATATGCATGTGCCGTTTTAATGGACAAAAACAACAAAAAAAACATATTATGCGTATCTAATGCAATACGTGTCACTTGTTGGTGCAACAATAAAGTCTTAGCCATGCAACCTCATGGCTGCAGGTTTGAATCCTAAAAGGATATTCAATTAAAAATCAGAAAATTAGGTTTGTCACTGAATTCCTTCCAAGCGGCAACTTCATCGGAACCATAAATGGATAAACAAAATGCTGCCACAGTACAATGCAACGATAATAATCTGATAATTAATGTCAAAAAAAACCCTCAAGCTACTAAATCAGAACATAAGAGTTTTGGGAGACAAAATTGCAAGGCAATGGAAAAGCAAAAAATTGCAACCAATGAGTTACCATTACTGGCAGACTTGGATGTCGAATTCACTACGAAGATCACAGTAAAACTTTTTCTACTTTCACTACAATGATGGTAATGATTATACACTGTAAAACTGTTCAAGTTACACTGTTACACTCCGTTACATAGGCGAAAAAGTAACCAAATAAATAATTATAAAAGAAAAGGATCGAACTTAAACCTGATATCTTTGATGTCCAACCCTCGTGCAGCAACATCCGTTGCGACTAAAATGGGGGATCTTCCTGATCGAAATTGGCTTAAAACCCTATCTCTTTCACTTTGGGACTTGTCGCCATGAATGGCAACTGCACCAAACTGCCGACTAAGGGTCCTAGAAAGCTGGTCGCACATTCTCTTAGTAGAGCAAAACACTAAAATCTTGGAGCCAGGATCTTGTGAGCGCAGGATCTGCTCCAACCGTCTGAGTTTCTCCGCAGGCGTAATCACCTCCACATACTGTGGAAAATGACATGAGATCAACGGTGAGAAACCCTAGTTGGTTTTCCAATTTTAACAACCTTACAGTTAAACCAAGATTTTTGTCGCACAGTCAAACTTCACAATAAAGACATGCAATACATTCTAGAATAAGCACATATATTGCAAATATTTTCCTCACTTCAGAAGGCTTAACATAAACTACCATGCCAAGAATAAAAGCAAGCATGTATAAAAATTGTGAACTTTTATCTCAACATATGATCTTTTAATTGTTGTCCGTTAAAGTTTAGCGTACGAAAGTATTAACACTATATACACAGGAATAAGATCAAGATATGTGAAAATGTTTATGGCCTTTCAAATCCCAAAACATTTATGCTGGTCGCCAAAGAAACTAGTAGAACCTATCAGAAAGTTATAAACTAGTTAGGTCAAAACCTGAGTGATAGCATTGTTGGCAACGAGCTCGTCGATGCTCCCAATGTTCACCTGAACAGGATGAACAAGTAGATCTGCAGCAATTTTCCGTACTTCCTTTGGCCATGTAGCAGTGAACATAAGAGTTTGACGGCGATGTGGTACCTCTTTCACAATTTTACGTATTTGTGGTTCAAAACCCATGTCCAACATACGGTCAGCCTCATCAAGAACAAGATATGATACCTGACGAAGACTTATCCTTCTCATTTCTAGAATGTCATTCAATCTTCCTGGGGTCGCAACCACGACATCAACTCCACGATCTAAATCTCTCAACTGTGGGCCTTTTGGTGCACCTCCATATAGACACTATAAGAAAATAGGAAGGATGAGAGTCGAAAAAAAGAAAATGTTCACAGACTCTTGATATGTTTCAGTATTTACAAGAAGCCAAACGCCCTAGGCATCAATGATCTGAAGCAGATCAGATATTCAATGGAAATGTGATTAAACGGACAAATTATAAGTCTCTCAGAAAAATGGCACGTCATCATGCTATTTCAGGAAAGAGAAATATATTTTAGATAGCAGAATAAGCAACTTGAATACATCTTAAATGAATTGACGAATGAAGAAGGGACAAACCGTGCACGAAATCCTCGAAGATCTCCCGAACTTCACGGCTTCCTCTTGAATCTGGGTTGCCAGCTCTCTTGTTGGTGCCAAAACCAGCACGGTTGGACCCACTTTGGAGTTGTTACGCAGGCGCTTCAGGTGTATAAATCCTGGAATAAGATAACCCAGTGTCTTGCCTGAACCTGTCTTTGCAATGGCTACAATATCGCGACTCTGTAATACAATAGGCCACGCCTGAGCCTGGATCGGAGTGGGAGATGAGAAGCCAGCATGATGTACCTGGGAAAGGAAAAAGAAAAATCCGCATTCCAACGATGAATACCGGTCCCAACTTGTTATGACGGTTTTTTTTTGTGTGTTTCCCGTCCTCTTTGGAATTATACAAAGAATAAAGCTAATGCCAGGAGTTAGTTCATCCCACAAATTGTCGGAGCAGCTACTTGCAGACGCAAGCCGAAGAAGGAGAAGGGCCCTTCTTTCTTTTGTGTCGGCCCGCGTGGCAGCTCAAATCCTAATCTTCGAAGGCAGCCTCAGCCACGAGCTGGTCAACTCAGAAAGCCCTTCCTGCCGCCGCTTGCTGATCTAAGCAAGCTGGACTGCACTAAAAGGGCCTTCTTACATTTTGGGCCTCGGTAGTAGCCCGAACCAATGTCACCGAAGGCAGCGTCAGCCACCAGCTGGTGCCCAGGGAGCCCTTCCTAGTACGGGCCCACCGTTATGGGCGCTCCACCAGGGATATGCCATCCTCCCAAAAGAAGAGGGTGGCACAATTGAACGCAGCGTACGACATTTAGCTCCGCCCTGGAGCAAATATCGCACCTGTGACAAAGATGCGGAGAGAGAGACCGAAATTTACAATCAAATCTCGAGCAACTAGAAAAGTGGCACATTCAAAAAAACAGTCGCATAAAATGCTTCGGAGCAAATGATACACAAAACGTCAGAAGTCAGTACACCTAACCGAGGAGAATTAATTGAAAAAATCTACCTCTTTAAGAATTTCCGACGAGAAATTTGTCGACTCAAATGTTGTGAACGGCGCCGGCACGTTGTCTCCCTGCATCAAATCAATAGCCAACGAGAGCAACGAAAAGGATTATTATAACACGGAAAGAGAGCATATTCAAAAGGCAGAGAACACGGAACAGATCACAATTAAAGAAAAAAAGGAGACATGTTTTATAACCGGAATGGTACAGCATAAAAGAGCACCGAGATAAAGGAATCAGAAATTTGTTCTTCTAAAGACATTCCTACTATCAGCAACCTACACATTAAATAATTTTAACAAACTAACTGCCAAACAAATCGATGCGTCAAGCATACGCCTGTAGTGCGATACATACACAACAACAAACTGATCGCGGTTAGTGAAAGTGAAATACTACTATAGGGGCAGGCAATGAGGAAGCTGCAGGAGAAGACGTACGGTGACGATTATCTCATGCTGGCGTCGATAAGCTTCTGCAGAAGATGCCGGTTTCGCATCGCGCGAATCCTTCGCGCCGTGCCCGTGATTGTCTGCACTCGCGCTGCCGCCTCTGCTGCCTCCTCCAGCCTGAAACAGCATTTATTTTACTTATTTATTTATCTATCTATCTATCTTACCAGAATAGCTTTCGGGCTTTCAACTAGATTAGAATTTTCAATTAGAGAAGGAAAAAAAAGATGCGAAGAGTAGGGGAAGACCTGATTGGATCTGGAGTGGGAGGAGTGGCGGTGGCGGTCGTGGTCGCGATCGGGGTGATGGTGGTCTCGGGGTTCCAGTAGTAGAGGTACCCCGTGCTCCCGTCCACCAACCCCCTCCACGGCTTCGGCAGCGTCGGATCCTCCGGCGCGTATCGCGGCGCCGCCCCGCCCCCCATTCCTCCTCTTAACCTCTCTCTACTCCCCCCACCAGCAGATCCGGAAACCCGGAAATACGTTGGGACTTAGGGTTTGGGATCGGGGATCGGGAAACCCTAGAATCTGGATAAATCTCGAATTACTTCACGGAAATGGTCGCACAAAAGGATTGAAAGAGGGAGGGGGAATGAGGTGGATTGTTATTACTGAAAGAAGAGCAGCAGGCGCAAGCAACACGGAGAGAGAAGGGGAGACGGAGGAAAAGGGGCGCGGGCGACCCTGGAAAGATGGGGTTGCGAAAATATGTAGAAAAGCCCTGGTGGGCGCGGAGTGCTGACCAGAGAGCTAGATGCATGATGGACCGTCGGATCCCGTCAAAAGTTTCGTCAATGAACGGACGAGATGCATCGACGACGACAACTCCTTGTACGGATGGGGTGCGGGCTTCAGAACTCCCCAGGAAACAACAATTTTAATTGCTGCATGTGCTAATAATGTGAATTAACCCAATGTTCACACTCCTGCTGAGGGGGAAATTAAAGCCTGCCCAGCCCCACCACCGGTTGGAGGTTTCATTATAATTAAAAAAAAAAAAAACCTAAGCGCACATCATACTATTTTTCTCTCAAAAATAAAAGAAAAAACAAATTCCACCACTCTCAATTCTCAAAACAGGAGAACTCAAAACAAGTCGTCCACTCACAGAACACAAAAACATTCATCGATAACATTTACTATAATTTAAAGCACACAGAGCACTCAACAGATTACATCAGCCACATATAGGCTCAATTATTGTCTATAATCAGTGATAGAATAGCTGATACACAACAGAACAGAAATATCTACTTGTTACTGTTGACCAACATACAAAAAGGATGTTCAAGTTTATCCAAAATACCACAGCAAATGTAATGGACCCAAAAAATGGCCGCTGAGTGGTCTTGCTGTACCAAGGAAGGAGGAACCGGAACCGGTCAAAAACATAAACAGCTCCTCAAATCCTGTCAGAGAGATAAACTGCAAGCGCATCGACTGGTCTTTGCTGATTCAATTTGCTTTTGTCTTGGCATCTTACTTTGATGCGCACCAAATAATCCGCAGCGATCCAGGCAAACGACAGCCTTGTAGGGACCACTTCCCCCTCCAGCTCTCTCATTTCGCACGATTTTCTAAGCCATTTGGGGTGGTAAGTGACTTGGTACCACGCAGACGCCTTCTGTTCATACCACACACTCTTTTCGTCATCCGACAGTTCGTTAAAATCTGGTCCCGCCGTCTCAAATACATTACGGAATTCTTTGCGCAGCGCAGTGTAGGCATTCTTGAGGCGCTCCTTGAGCTCTCCCTGCTTCCTACTATTATTTTTAGGCATCGACCATATATGCCCCGTAACAACCTCCCCTTCTGAGCAAACTTTGTACTGGCCCAACAATGCGTTTAGCTGCCCATCGTAGGCACACTTGCAATTCCAGGCGTCAAACAGGTAATCCGATGCCCCAGGAACCTCGAGATCCGTATCATACGATACGTCCTCCCATGAGCAAGCTTGTGCAGCAGATGATGATGACGATGGATCGTCACAAGAGGCATCTCTGATCTCACGATACAGCTGTCCTAATATCTTTTCTGATTTGTAGGACATGTGATCGTCCTTCCCCATGAAGTCGGGGTAGAGCTTGGGTCTGAGATTCGGCGGCATAGTAACAAGCTTGCCTGTTTTGGGGAAGTCCACTGCAGTAGCCGCCAGTTCAGCAAGCTGGAGGCACTTCTCATCCATAGCTCCATATTCGCTTAGATCGGCATGGACAACATGAGCATTGCAAATAACACCGAGATTTTCATTGACCATATTCTTCAGGAAGAAGTCAATAATATCCTGTTAGCCACAACATAGAATTTCTGTTACTGAAATCATTTTTGCTTATACAGATTTGTATGTGCAAAATATATAGAGACATGAAGCCAATGAATTGTTCCTGGCTGAAAAGGAAATAAGCATCCATTCACAGAAGGTGAGACACATGGAAACCAACATACAATGATATATTCTACGGCCCAATGGATCAACATGAATAAATAATTCTGATAAGAATTAGTGCACTACAACCAAAATAACAACAATCAGATGCTGCGCAAAATAATGAAGAATATTTAGTACCCAGCACTCCAGCTGTCGGTCAAATCTCTCCACTATCTAATGCAACTAACATTACGAGCACCCTCAATCAAAAGACCCAAATTTGTAGGCCACTGCAATCTTCATAGGGAAAAGTGTTTCCGACTACTTTCATCAAATATACCAATCGACTTTAATCAAGTGCCTGAAACGTAATTAGGAGCTATTTCTTGTAAATTAGGCATAAAGTACTCACATTTCAACAGAACAATGCTAGCAACATCGCAAGCAACACAATGCAACACAACTTGCTTAATCCGTCTAAGAGAGAGAGAATTTTTAATATGTGCTAAGGCGAAAAGATCAGCAAGAAGCCTATGCGAAGACTGACCTGCGGAGAGACTGTCCGTGGTAGTTGTTTGGCTTCAGCCGCAGTGTAGTCCATCGGCACCCAGCTTTTCTTCCCTGGAGGAATAAGATCACCGTCCCATGTGACAAAATACAGATCGCCATCAAGATCACTGCCTGATGCCTCATTCGCGTGGGGCCTATCTCCCTTCTGAGGGAAAACAAGGCAATCCACCAGCTGATGCAAACCAGGGACATCGACAGCTTCAAGGATCCGAACATCACCCGGATGAAGACAGGGGTTCTTGGCTATGACCACTGCACCTACAATGACTTGCCTATTCATTTTTGTCCCAGAAAATCTAGTGCCGTGCTTAATAAAACAGTTCTGCAGTGAGGGACTCGACATTTGAATAAAGCACTGTCCGTGCTCGAGCACTCCAAGCTCATCGAGGCAACCCATCAACCACCTTCCTTTGGGAACGAAGATTCTGGTTTTAGCCAACAGGTCCCCAAGCTGTGCGGACCTTATACAAGAGAGCATTGCCTTTAAGTGCGGCTCAGTCTGAGGCTTGAAACCGGCACTCAGCATCATCGCTGCCGTGTTCCCTTGCTCCGCACAGGAAGTAGTCAGGACCTCAAATGCAACGTCGGTATCCACAAGCATCTCATTTAGCTTGCAGATCATCGACTCCTGCATTCGGGCAAACACAGAGTCGGGAACACTCAAGGATGAGAGCAGCGTTATGATCTGCCGGTTTAAGAAACCAGGTTGGAACCTCGACCATGAGACAACCTCCAATACAGTATGGTTGGACTCGAACTTGTTCATGCTCGGTCTTAGAGAAAGCCGGATTCCGTCTACATCTCCCGGCCAAACAGCGACAACACCTTTACAGCCGGCATACCTTATCTGGTATGCAGAGGGGGGGTTATCCGTCAGCTTCAACTTTTCAGCTACTTCCATTGCCAGATCAGGAGTGATCTTCCCGATCCCGTCAGAAAAGATATATCCGTTTCCTTCAATATCGGGCAGCACTGGATTCACCTCCCTCAACGGCACTTCTACAGTTGCGTATGTGGACGAGAAGCACTGCCCCATTCGAGCCGCACACTTTGCCACATTCCTGTTACTAAACCTGCCCATCCATTTGGTTATGGCTGCAACTGTCGTCTTGCTATCCTCTGCGAAGAACCAGGCGGAGCGGTCTCGTAACTGATTGGATGAGAACGCAAGAAAGGAGTACCTGCGCCCGCACAGGTAGAAACCATCCATTAGAATACTCTTCACCCTCTTAAACACAGTAGTTTTCTGCTGATACGAGTTTGACGTGATGTCCCTGACGATGGGCGCGACGTAGTAGTTGAGAACGCTGTTATTAAGCTGCTGCATTCCTTCATCGGTAAACGTAACCCTCAGGAATCTATCAGCAACCTCCTTATACCTTCTCAACACCCTGTTGGAGAGTTCAATTGCCGGAGGAATACAGTATGCTTTAGTGGGAGTTATAACAAGCCTTCTCACCTCCGCATTGTCGTCGGCTAGCTTGGAGCTTCTGAGGAGTTTGGGGTTGTTCAAAAGCCACTCCTGGACAAGCTTCAGTCTTCGATAAGCATCAAATATAGGGCGCTTGTAAGACCATATATGCCTCAGCGCTGTCTCATTCACCACACCGCTCTGGCCCCTCAACAAGCCGAAGAACTGATCGGAGAGCTGGTGCTGGTTGACGATACCCTTGTGAACCAACGCATTTACCAGGAACAGTATTGGAAAGCCGACCCCCTCCGCGTGATGGATGGAGAAGAAGTGATCGGTCGCCGGCGAGAAGCCAAAGTCGGGCTCCGGCCGAACCGCTAGAGGACGGTTGGGCCGGTAATCCGGAATTCTGCGCTTCCTCAGATAATCAAGCGCTCTCTCCAGCTTCGCACCGAAACGAGGGGAGAGTGAGATCTTGTACGAGCTGCATCGGCCGACGGCACCGGTAGGAGTGAAGTCGGTGGTGCGGATCCACGGGTCCTCATCGTCGAGCAGGTTGAAGGGCACGGAGGTATAGATGTCGTCGTCGGCGGTCCGGTAGGATACGAAAGGCGCGGAGGTTAGCTGCAGGAGCATCGCGAGCGGCGCTCGGTCCGTGTACAGCCTGACGTCGGCAATGTCCCTCGCAAGGAATTCGATCTTGAAATCGCAGCGGATCGTCGCCGCGTCGCGCGTGCCCTTGAAGGCGAAGGCGGTCTCCCTGGCGAAGAGGATCTTGCACAGCCCGTCGAAGGGGTCGACGACGAAATCGGCGGCTCCGGAGCCGGAGGGGCAGGTCCAGCTGGCGCAGAAGTCGTCGCGGGCGACGAGGGAGCCGATGTCGAGGCGGACGTCGGAGAACTTGAAGGGGTCGGTGGTGCGGCGGCGGCTGGCGCGGAAGGAGCTCTCGGCGGCGCAGTGGGCGCGCAGGGGGCGGCCCCTGAGCACGAGGTCGCAGCGGCCGGCGGCGTTCATGGCGCGCTTGGCGGCGTCGGGGGAGGCGAAGTGGACGAAGGCGTGGGGGACCACCTTGGGGTAGTCATCCTTGTCCCTGATCGTAGTAGCAGTAGTACTAGTAGTCAATGATGATGAAGAAGAAGAAGAAGAAGAAGAGGCTGCTACGGAGAAGGCATCGGCATCGGCATCGGCATCGGCATTGGAGGAGGAGAAGAAGTCGGGGTAGGAGTCGGGCGGGGTCCAGGAGGTCTTGACGCGGCAGCGCCAGATGAGGCCCACTTGCTGCTGCAAGAAGTCGGTGAGCTCCCTGGCGGAGACGCCCTCGTCGAAGCCGCCGAAGGACACCTGGCTCACCACCACCGCCGTCTCCTTCTGCGACCCAACCGATCCCATCCCCTATAAAAGCCCCTCTCTCTCTCTCTGCCCTCCGACCGATCTCACTTCACTTCTGCTGCTGCTGCTGCTGCTCCTCCTCCTCTTTCTTCTCTTCTTGTTAACAATAAGAATAATAATGATGATGAAATTGGGTGAGGTGGTTCATGAGGATGATAGCGGAATAGTGAGAGCAACAAGAATGGAATGGAACAAAATTGTGTGCGTTACTTACCTCCCTAGGAAGCGCAGGAGGAGGAGGAGGAGGAGGAGGAGGAGGGAATTGGGCGGCGCTGGTGCAGCTTTTCGCTTCAGTTTAAACCCTAAACCTCAAGTGATGATAGTGTCCATCAAAATTGGGAGGCCCGATCTCGATCTTGGAATGCGAGTCGCAGACACACGCCCCCGCAGGAAACAGAGAATTTTGAGCCGGGGGAAGGGAGCAGAGAGAGGGGGGAGGGAAGAAGCAGACGAGGCAAGGAAGGACGTAAGACAACGGAAGGATTCGGTCAGTGGAAAGTGGGACTGGGCTGGGTGGACAGGCGCGGGTCTCTCTCTCTCTCTCTTCTCTTCTCTGTTTGTTTTTAGTATTTCTAGTACTAGTTACTTAAACACGAAGGATCTGATAAGAGCAGAACGCAACGCACTCTACCGGCGCGAATTTTCGACTCTTTTTTCTATTTTAACCAAGTTAAACCGTAATCTTGCGTGCCGCGTTGGCCCCACCTTCCCGTCATGCCAGAAGCGTCAGATCATGTTTGCTTTTACGTGAGAAACAAAACATTTCGGATGATTTAGTTAAATTAGAAAGGGGTCCACCCCAGAGGGTGTAAATTTTTTTTTTTTTTTAGAAAAAAATAACACGCTATCGCTTCATTCATTCCGACANATTATTTGTTTAATAAGTGCTAATAATTTTTTAAAAAAATTATGAATTTTAGAATACAGAATAAAATTTACTTTTTTTTTAATGCACGGCGAGCGTTTTTTAATTAGAAAACTGTTCCTCTTCTCATTCATATTTCAACAAGTTTTACGTGAATTACATGAATAGACTGCAAAAAGAAAAAATCAATATATTTTGATCCCTCACTTAAACTTGATCATGAATTTAGCTCCACAATACTTGCAAAAACCGAAAGACCTCTATTGTTTCATTTTTAATTTCAATAATGAAACATATGAATTTATACTCGACGCTATCAAACTTGATCTAAAATATTTAAAAAGCCTTCAGAATTCAAATTTATTAAGTTTCACCATCCATCTATTTTATAAACCAGTCGCCTCAAAATAAATAACTGAAAAAAAGAATTTCATAAAAATCAATCATACGATTCTTTGAATTTCAAACCAAGTGTACTGATTTGGTCTAAACAATAAAAGGCTTTTCCTATTAAAATTTTATTTGATTTAGATCATTATATCATTAATCTTGCAGATGCCATATACCGGCCTATAAATTTGTTGATTTAAAACCTTTAGACAACTGCTAACGATGATTTAGAACATTTAAAATATTTTAAAAATAGAATTTCATAATTTTTAAAAATTATTCTTAACTCTAAATACAAAATAAAATATATAACCAAATTCCAATGACCTTTTAAAAATGGATAATTAAATTATTCGATTTTGAAATCAAAACTATTAAGTCTTTATTTAAAATAAAGTAAATATTTTTTTATAAAATATAAAACATTTAAATTTTATTAAAGTCTAAATTACAATCTTGTTCATTATACCTTTAACTCTATTGAGGAGTATATTCATTCCTATATTACAAATACTCATCTTGGGATGTCAAATTCCCGATGAAAGTCATGCAAGCAATTTTCATCTTCCAGGGCTACATACACAAAGAAGCAACGTTATATTTTAGAAGGTATACATCAAAGAAAACCATCACAATGATGGCATAAGATGGTAGATAAAACAGAAAATTTGATCGAGTGCTGTACAGATGCTAATTCTATAGATTGCTCAACTAAAACCTACGATTTCCCTGTAGTGGCCCAGAAAAAGGGTGGCCCCAAAAAGACGACCATTGATAAGCTACTCGCGTTTTGTTGCAGGTATGTTAGAAGTATCTTCCGTCTTTGATCTGTTGAACGATTTTTGGGTTTCCAGAACAGGCATATAAGCTGCAGTTGACTTGTGAAAGATGTCAACAGCAGGCTTCTCTGCTTCTCGGGGACTAACCAGCTTCTTCTCAACATCCTCGAATTTGGCGGTGGCCCATGGCGCCGTGCCCACATTTCCGACAACGTTCGGAGTGTCGATGGTTAGTGATGAGATGGCGTCTCGAGGAGCGTACCATGTATGACCACATGCTATGCACTCGAGCTGAGAAAATTCATCACAACGGATAAGTTAGTGTCGATTGTGCACAAAAATAGGATATCTCCTTAAACTACTAGCTTTATTAAAATCATGGAAAGAGAACTGCGAGACAAATGCACCAAAACTGACAAAAGTAGTTGCAAAATGTTGGATACCTGATATCGATCCCCATGACCACCGGCGTGAATAATCTCAGAGATTCCCACTTTCTTTTCCGCACATCTTGAACATCGTGCATCAGTCATCTGGACACATAAGCCACGAGAAACATCCATAGAAATGCTACAAGTTAACAGCTCAAAAGAATTTCATATTCAGCTTCGTCATTACTTAGAAAAGCAGATGCAAAATTGTATTGCAGTATACAAAAAGTTGCAGATATGAAATGAAAATTTCAGCTGATATCATAAAGATATAGGTATAAGCTTATTTACCTGCAACTGTTTTGATTCTTCAGGTTCCTTTGTTGCTTTCTCCTCTGCAGTCAACCCATCCTGATATGCTCAAAGGAGAGAAAACCCAGAAACACTTAGATACATGCACCACCAGAAGTAGAAATATAAAAAAGAAGGCACTTTTAGCAGGAGGGAAGCACAAAAATACTAGAGGAGGTACGGAAAATCATGACAGGTCTTGGATTGGAAAAAGTATTTTATGCAAGACAAAAGGCTAAATGGATAAATAAGTGTTCGTACTTTCATAAGATGGCAATCAATAGTTGAATTCAAAGTCTAAACTATTATAGATGTGCATGGATTGCATGAGAAATTCTACGTATACATGTTATGCCATATTTTTGAAAAAATTGGAGATACAGGAATCCTTTCCCTTAGATAAACTTTTCTCAATGTGGCAACAAAAAATTGCAAGCTACATAGCAATAGTCAAGGTTCCTACTCAGATGTTTCCTAAGACTATGTCGATAAAACAGCCTCTCTCATATGTACTGATGATCTTTCATGGCCTTCTAGTCCTTCATACTGAAAGAAAGTATACGAAAGAGTCTTACCATTAACAACTAAAAAGAATCCCAACAAAGTACTAACTTCGGGCCATAAATTCAAGCAAAGGATTATAAACTAAACATTCTTTCTTCTTCGATGATTAATGTCAAATATCTACTGGATATTCCTAACAAGCTACCAAATATGTAATCTCTATTGACTATTGACTGATGCAGTTAAAAGAATTTTGAAAAAGTAACTGGAAACCAGAGCATACCTTTAGCTCATTTGGAGACATGGTTAAGATAACAACTGGGTCCAGCTCTTTATTTAGCAAGCGTCTAGCTAACATAGCATTATTCTGCAAGAATAAAGTGAAGATAGATTCTTGGTATTTCAATAATCAGAATCCCAGAAGGGAACTATCGGACAAGTTTAACAAATTTAAAAGAACAAAGAAGTTAAGTAGACAGAGAGAGAGAGAGATGAAATGAAATCAAACAGCAAGCAATTATGACATAAGAAGATTGAGGAAAAAGTGTAGATCTGAGAAAGAGAATAGCATAACATCAATAGAATCAGAGAAAGCTAGGATTTAGATCCCACCATTTGCGCACATCAGAAGTATCCAAGTAAAAAAGCGCCTCTAACAAAATTAACACAAGCATACAGGCAGCCAGTGGCATCATCTCTACTGACCATAAGAATAAGAGAAGTGTGGTTATCAATTACCTTGTACATGATTTAAGATGGTTCAATAAATCTCTACCAATTAGTAGTATCCTCATAGATTTCATGCAAAATACAGCTATTCCTCATCAAATGCTTCAACTAACAGATAATATAGAAGGGATCTATTAGGGCTGATGATAATGATGTGGTGATTATGAACAGACATCTTTAACATGTCTCAAACTGAAACTATTAGATCCAGATACTTCAAAAAAATTTAAATGTGATGCCATTTTTTAATCAAAGAGGTGGAAACATTCTTTTTTGTTTTTTGAGGTGATGGAAACATTCTTTTTTTTTCCTTTTGTTTTTTCCTTTTTTGAGGAGAAGAGATGGTAACAATTTTGTCTTCCATATAAGTTACAAACAGCATTTTGTTTCCAGATATCTAAATGAGATTTAACATGATCAACAATGTAAATCTTCAATTTAAATGGCCTTTATCCTTCTAAATTTGACATTATTTAGGATTCAGTAATGTATACTTCATGAAGCAACTACGCCAGCATCAACCCAATAGTAACACTTGAAACAAGAACATGTTCGCAAGACCTTTTATTTTCAATCATTTATAAACTTATTACTTGAAGCTCACCTCCTATAATCAAATCCAAGATTCCTGATCTCAAATTTACAGAAGTACAAAAAACAAAAAAGAACAGAGTCATCAATCATACTGGTAGCTGATTTGATTCTTAAAGCCATTATCAAAGGAACAAGTTGCAACTGGTGAAGCAGCTGATTTGATTCTTAAAGCCATTATCAAAGGAACAAGTTGCAAATGAAGAAATTAGAAACAACTTACAGACCTTAAGATTGAAATCCAATTGCCTCATTTTCTGATTATACTTCTGGAAGTCAGAGCCAAGAGCTTCATGGGTTGCTCTTTCAAGAGCCGTTATGGCCTGAACAGCGACATCCGGCCAGTAATTTTTCTCCCCATCCTACAAAATATAAATGTGTTGGTAAACAAGAATCCCAAACCAAAAAAGTAGAAAGCTTTGAAACAAAATAGATTGTAGCAATTGATAAACAAAAGTAGTGCAACCAAGAAAGATAAAATATCAGAAGGGAAACAAATGTTAGGAGCAAAATTTGGAGGGGAAGAAAGAAAAATATAATAAGCAAGCAAAACAAGGCTGATTGTGAATGCAAAACATGAGCTAAACATCATTACATCTTGATCTACCTTATGATGTTTCCCTCCACAAATACGATTAATGAAAGATATAATCATGCAATCACCAAACTACAAGAAACCACAAATTGCTCACAAAGTTAACAAAAAATAAAAAAGAAAAAGCAATGAATTTTAAAAAAAAAATCATAATGATGACAAGTATCAGAACCCAAGCTTACCAGCCATCACCGGTTTCTTATAATCTTCTACTTCTTATCAAAACCCACACTTACTAGCCATCACCAGTTTCTTATAATCTTCTTCTTCTTATCAAAACCTAAGCTTACTAGCCAGCACTGCCTTCTTATACTAATCTTTCTTCTTCTTATGAAATCCCAAGCTTACTATCTACCATTGGTTTCTTCTTCTTTGGCAGGTTACTTATTGATTCTTGTTATTACAATAGTTAAAAATAACTCATGCAATTGTTTGTACCTGATTGTAGTACCATCTTGATAGTAGGTATGTGGTTGTAGTACCAGAATAGCAGGCCATAGAGGCAGGGTACTAACTGATTCTTCTAGTTACAATGGTTTACGATGACTCATGTAATTGTCATGTACCTAATTTTAGTAGCATTTTGACCATAGGTACTTACATGAATCACATGATGGTATAGTAGAATCGGCTACACCACCAAGGGGCTGGTGTCTCGAGCTTTACCAAAATAAATAACATAATAATAATCACGCAATCTACCGTCAGAAAAACAACTACATATAGTATTATCGGAAAGGAGGTATGCTAAGCAAAAGAACAATTCTTATAGATGATTAAACAATCAAAGGCATATGCTGGCAATCATATATAAAAGAAAAGAAGACATAATCATTTCCGAAAAGGCAATATCTCTAGAGATAGGTCCATCAATCTTAAGAAAAAAACCACTTACATTTGACCCAGATTGGATAGTTGCTGAGCTGGTATTACCCTTTGTACTATCATCTGCACTACCTGACATTTTATCGTCGGATGAAGCATCTTCCTTTGGACTGCATGCTACCCTGATTCCTTGTAGAAGTTTATCCAGCCACTTATCACGGTAAGAATCACCAGTCAATGCTTTAAACTTCGACAAAATAGCATTGTACTTTAAAGTGTCACTTGTGCAGCTTCCAGGTGTGTCTGCTTTCATTAAATGGTCAGATCTTGTGGTTGAATCATCAGCTCTTGAAACATCGATAGGATTCATCAGCTTCCTCCTTATGGTTCGTTTACTTGCCAATTGCTCAACAGTCTCAGAAGCATTTTCTTCAGGCTCAACATCAGGAAGTTCACCTAAGCGCCGTCGTGTTTTTTGAACAAGTAGGTCAATCTCATGTTGCTTGTTATCCTCATAATCCTTGTCAGTTAACTTCCAAAGTTTCCTTTCAACTGTGTCATAAACCTTCTGCACAATGAATCCAGGATGTTCTGATCGAAGTGGTAACTTCTTGTTTAGAGGTACGAAATGCACCACACACTTATGCATCACAGATTCAGCAGGGACATCATCAAGATGGAAGCTGTAAAAGAGCTCCCTGGTATCACGTGCTTGCCAGCTCCCACCACCTCTTTTTTCTGCTTCTTCAGGTCGGTAAAACCACTGGCCAGTAACCATCAAATTGCCCTCAATGTCCTGTGTTATGTCCTAATGCAGCATAAAAACATAACATAAAAAACTAGAAGACAGGAGAAAACCAAATGAATCAAAAATCTCAATCATAGGAAATATGCAAGCATAAAGAGAAGAGGCTAAAAACTGCATAAGTTGGAAAGTGCACAATCTCAGTCATTATAATACAGCTATAGTTCTTTCAAATATTCACCGATTCATATGGTTCACATATGTCCACGGTACGGCTGCATTAAAGATTATCAAGCTACGCAGTTGATTTTCTTTCCAACGCTAACCACTAATTCCTGCCAATAATGGGATAGATGCAACCACTACATGATGAACATCTAGCTAATCCAACTCTAAATCCTTTCACCCATTTAAAGAGTGTCAAAGCATAAGCCGACTTCCCAAAATTCTTCACATGCAAATCTGCTCCGCTTGTGAAAAAAATCTCTTTACTTGACAATTGCCAAACCGATTTATGCCTGCTTCTTTTCAGGGCAAAAGATTGACGGCTACTTCTCAAAACAAAAAGAAAATGGTCAATCTCTAACTAAGATAGTACAACACATACCAAGGTATGAGCATAAGCTACAGGAAGGCAGAAAAGGCAAGTTAATGGGTGAAAAGATTAAACATCAGATCAAGCGCCAGAATAAGGGACAGATATTGAAATAAGACAAAAGGAAGTAAAAAAAGTGCTACTTAAAATTATGAGGAATCATGTCCATCCATTGTTAATTGAATTCGTATGGCCATTTCTACTAACCGTCAAACATCTTCTAATTTTCTTTGTTGATCGGATCCCATCTTTCTCAGTTACACACGGATGTGAACAACTTAATCAACCTTTCTCCCACCACTACATTCGTGCATATTATCAGACAGTCAAGAGGATTAGCTACTAAAGGTATTTATCAAGCAATAGAACATCTAGATTCAATGTCCACTACGTCACAACCTCAAATCATTGGTGTCTCATCCGGTGAATGATTAAAGACTCAAAAACAACAAAATGAATAACGTGATTCTCATCCCTCTCTCATCATGGTGCAACAGAGCTCATCTTTCTCTCTCTCTCTCTCTCTCTCTCCCTGACTTGACAGACTATATAGTCTAGTTAAGCTGATNATTCTGGTGGATTGGGTTCATCTTTGTCCGATCTTTGTTATCATATTTTCAATCAAAATAAAGCAGCAATCAATAGGATATCCCTAATCCTCCTTTTGGTAGAAGTTGATGTTCTTCAAAATGAAGGCTGACGTAACCGCTTCTAAATTAAGTTGACCTCTTTATTGTTGATGCAAAACAAAATTTGAAACCCTTAAGACTCTCAACTCAACATCAGTTGCAGGCTCAAGATTACCCTAATTTAAGAGAAAAAGAACTACTTTTTAATTTGATCTTCGCTGGAAAATCCATTAATGATGTTGACTTGACAACACCTCCTTTCTGACAACATTGTCACTCACGATAACACCTGTGAAAAAGAGTAGGACAATTCTCCTTTAACAAACAACAAAACTGAGTTCTCTCAGTTCATTACAAGATTAAAAACGTAGTATAACAAGATTAAAAATGTAGTATAACAAATGTTTATAGGTTCTTCCAATCTGATTTATTTACTAAAAGACCACAACAAACGCCATCAGTTCCAAGAATATTTTGTTGCAAGAGGAAACCTAAAATGTGGTTATGCAACACTAGTTCTATTTCCAGGAAGTGGTTTGATGGCCTCTTATTTGCTTGGTACTTGGTAGGTTCCAACAAATTCGGAAGGTATTCTTTGGTCCCTCAAAGGTGGTTTCAAGCATATAAGACTTGCTAGCTATGCATGCTTTAAACGCTAAGGTAAAGACATAATAGGTTGGAGCAATAATAAAAGCCTATAAAAAAAGGTGAGAATTGTTGCAAAGGACTGTAATTTGAAACTCCTGTCTGGTGGAAATAATGATCATGAACCACCTGAATCCAAGAAGAATCTATATGGCTATATCTGTACATCGAAATGCTGAAAGGTATCTTTTGTATAACAAGGTAAATCATGTTCATCTTTCTCTTCCAACAATGAAATAGAAAACAAGTAATCAATATTTGTTTTCACCGACTGACTTTCCAACTTTTTTTTTTTGGCTTCTCAAAATCCATCAAGTCAAAACAATGGAATTGACTCACAAACCTCATCAGCTTGTAAATGAAACTACAACGTAACGCTAGCACATGAAGTCTCCAAGAAAATTTGAAAGTCAATTAGGCAACTTCTAGTTTCGTGGATGGTAGTAAACCACTATCGGAAAATGAGCAATAAAAAACTGAAAATTATATTTCGAAACAAAAGCCTATGGCATAGAACTTTAATATTGAAGTAAACTAAACAAGATTAGAAACATCTTGCAAGTTTGGAGGCCAAAAGATCAGCATAGTTGTTTCAGACTATATAAGAACCTTAGAGAACTCGACTTCATCAATGTAACATTCAGTAAAATCATGCCACTACCTGAATATAGGAGAGTGAAATAACAAGGGAATCTTCTACATCTCTATTACTTGCATGCAGTGTATATGGCAGAAAAGGATAAAAAAAAAAAAAACAAATAGAGATTGTAAAGATAGAAATTCCAAGAAATCTACGGATTATGAAGATTCGAAGAACTAGAGTATATAGAATTCTCACTATCTATCAAGCAATTAGCATCTTCTTTCAATTCGTGCTACGTGCCAAGGGAAGTGTTAATCTCCAGATTGTCCAACAAATGCTTACAGGTCGTTTCAGATTGTAGACCCATTCACATCCAATATATCATCAAATCTACGCAATGAAACAACTCTAGGCCTAAACTGATCTTACAGACTGAGAACAACTCGAAGAAGAAAGAAGAAGAATCAAACACAAGCCCGAGATTAATGATTAAAAGGAAGAAAAAGTCCTTCACCTTAATGATAGCAACATATGGCTTCTGCTTCTTATCCTCCGGAGTCAGGAGCACAGGATCTTCCTGCGACGCAGCAACGAATCAGAACCCTAACCAATTAACTCTTAAAGAGGTCGAGAATAAAGAGGGAGGGGAAAGCAACGCGAACTCTTACAAGCTCGAAAACGTTTCCGTCGTACTCGAAGGAAGCGTAGTGCTTCTTCTTCTTGCGTCCCTTTCCCGAAACCCTAACGACCTCGCCGATCGGCTTCGCGTCCTCCTGCGAACCGTCTTCTTCGTCCTCCTCCTCTTCGCTTCTTGGAGCGCGAGCGATCCCTCTCCCTCTCCCTCGCCCTCGCCCTCTCCGCTTCTTCGTCGTCGTCCACGCGAAGCTGCTTCTTACTTTTCCCTTTCCTCTTGGTCGCTTCGCCCTCGTCGTCGTCGTCGTCGTCGTGCTCTCGCTGCGATCGCTTCGGCTCACGTTCGTCTTCTTCGTCGCTCGTAGAGACATGGGTGAACCGTCGCTTCCCCATTTCCTCTGCCGCACGGGAGCCACCGCCGTGTCGGAGCTAACAAGTGAAAAGGGTTCATTTCTGTTGATACTTGATTTCTTTAATTGTATTTTATTTTTATATAGTACTGTATTTTAAATTTGGTTATTTATTATAATATATGTATCTCTTGCCAAGATATTATTAAATTATTATTTTTTTTCTAAATTATTGCATCACTATTAATTAATTTATTATTATTTTTAACGAAGCTAACATTTTTATTAAAAAGAATAAAAAATTAGTGAAAAGAATAAAAAAAATAACTATTTACATAGCGGCTAAATAATTAAGAACGATTTAAGATAAGTGTTTAGTGCTTTTTTTGTCTACAAAAAATGGACAAATCACATACACAACAACAACAAAAAAATTAATAGAGTAAACTTAGTCCATATAGTGATTATTGAAAATAAAAAATTCATTACAGAGCACTTTGTTTAAGTGTATTTAGAAAAATGATTGAATTGTTATATACAATTAATAATTTTCGATGCGTAAATTCTTTTTAGTTGTAGGCTAGCATTTCTCATAAATTAAAGCAATAAAAATGCATGTAAATTAAATTCTTTTTCGTTGCTTTGAAACTATTAGAGGTCGAACTTCATAAAATTTGTAAAACTTTATTACTTTTGTAGGTAATAAAATTTGTAAAACTTTATTACTTTTGTAGGTAATGATTGAATGTTGACGGTTGCGGGCCCATTTCAAAATGGCCTATAGTTCTGAAACGAAACCACACACACGGATGGGCTCACATGCAAAAAAAGTATAACATTTGATATCAGAGAAATTCACTTAATTTTTTACTGTAAAATCTTGGCCCAAATCCAAAGCCCATATATAAAACCCAGTCCATAAATCAACTTGGTAAGGCTAAATTGCATATTTTCTCATAACAGGCCGCATAATGAAAGGACCGCATAAATGGCCCGAGTCTTTTGCACAGCATTACCAATATAAGGTGCGAATTGAATGTCGCAACACCCAGCTAAGTTCACTATATACCAATGAAGTGGATCGACAATGATTTCGAAAATCCAAGTTTCAAATGATAGATGTTGCTTATTTCTGTACTGGATATATATGAAAGTGAAAAAAAAATTATTTTATTATTTTTTATAACATCTCTCTATTCTTAAAACATACTTTATATTTTTAATTAAATTTACCTTCAGTATATTTTTACTTACGCGAATTAACTTTAATAATAAAATGGCCTAAATTAAATCTATTATAATTTTTCTATTTTTTTCTGCCGAATTAGATAATTTATAATCAAACTCTATCCATATTTTATAACTACAACAATTTGTTTAAAAAATGTAATATTTTAAAAAGTGTGTTGATGAATAACATCCTTGTAATCTGACCGAAGTCAGAGTAAGCATGCGGTGAGCGTGACGTGTCATCTCAGGACGATTTTGAAAGAGTACTTTCCCCATCAATGAATAGGTAATTAATGATTAATTAATGAAGATGATTAATGAATGATTTATTTTATAGTAAGCTACGGCTGGAGGAGGAAAAAAAAAAAAGAAGAAGAAAGAAATTAAAAACAATGGGAGCTTTACACGTAGGCGTCCTAGGCAGGTTTCGGAAGCCACGAAGCACGCATGCAGAGTGCGTGTGGCGACACGTGGAGAAGCCGCAGACAAAATTCTAACCCGATTGGGAAGGGATTTCAGAGGTCGCGCGCCAGCCGAAATTCCAAAAACCCGTCACCGCAGTTAGAAGCAAGAGCATCGGCAAGACGGCAACAGCCCTCTGCTCAATCTCCTGCGCAGCTGAGATTGATGACAGCGCCACGATTTTGAAAATACCAAAAACGGACTTGAGTACAGGCGTTTTTGACCGTCCAGACACTCCGGCCTCACGTCTTTATTAGCGTCCACCTCGCAGTTCTCGTGTCTTCCAAATTCCAACACGTAATTTCGGACAGCAATTATTTTACTCATTTAATTAGTTATTAATTAACTTAGTTAGTTGCGTGTGTGTGTGTGTATAACTATACATAATATGCTGAACGCAGGAACGCAGGCTAGCGGGGGGAGGAGTCTGATACTCTGAGCAGGTCGAGGAGAGTCGATCGAATTAATTAATGGAGGATTTGAATAGAAGATCGGATGAGGAGTCGTCGACGTTGGGTAGGGGAACGTTGCGCGTGATGATGCTACCATGGCTAGCTCACGGGCATGTATCCCCGTTCCTGGAGCTGGCCAAGAGGCTCTCGCAGGACGACCGCATCGGCCTGGTCCACTTCTGCTCCACGCCGGTCAATCTGGGTCCCGTCAGGGACCACCTGAGCAAGCTGAAGGCGGCCTTCCCGTCGTCGACAATATTATCCTACCGCGGAGACAAAATAAGGCCGGTGGAGCTGCACCTGCCGCCCGCGCTGCCCGGCCTGGAGCAGCCTCACCTGCACACCACGAAGCACCTTCCCCCGGCCCTGATGCCGGCCCTGAAGCACGCCCTCGACCTGGCCGAGCCCTCCTTCTGCCGCCTCCTCGACGCCCTCCGCCCGGACCTCCTCATCTACGACTTCCTCCAGCCGTGGGCCCCCCTGGCCGCGCAGCGCCGCGGCATCCCGGCCTTCCACTTCATGACCAGCGGCGCCGCTTCCACGGCCTTCTTCTGCCACTACGGCAGCAGGACGTCGGCCGAAGCCTTCCCCTTCCCGGCCATCCGCCTCGGGTCGCCGGACGAGGACGTGCAGTACGCGGCCATGCTCAACAAGGAGGCCAACGGCCTCTCCGACAAGGACCGCCTCCTGCGGAGCCTGGAGCGCTCCTCGGGGTTCATCGCGATCAAGTCCTTCCGGGAGATCGAGTCCGAGTACATCGGCTACCTCTCCTCCCTCGCGGGGAAGGAGGTGGTGCCCGTGGGGCCTCTCGTCCCGGACGCCGATCCCGCGGACGACGACGACTCCGAGGGGCGGCGGCAGTTGGAGCGCGTGGTGGGGTGGCTCGGGAAGAGGGGTGCGGGGTCGGTGGTGTTCGTCTCCTTCGGCACGGAGTACTTCATGACCGAGGAGGAGACGGAGGAGCTGGCCTGCGGCTTGGAGCTCAGCGGGGCCAGCTTCATCTGGGTGGTGCGGTTCCCGCCGCGGGAGGACGAGGAGAGAGACGAGGCCCGGGCGGCGGCGGCGGCGGCAACGGCAAGGGCGCTGCCGCGTGGGTTCGTGGAGAGGGTCGTCGCTCCTGCAGGTCGGGGGGAGGAGGAGGATGAGGGGGGGAGAGGGATGGTGCTGGAGGGTTGGGCCCCGCAGCGGAGCATCCTGGCGCACCCCAGCGTCGGGGCCTTCCTCACGCACTGCGGGTGGAGCTCCGTGATGGAAGGGATGCGGTTCGGCGTCCCCATGGTAGCTCTGCCCTTGCACCTCGACCAGCCGATGAATGCCAGGCTAGTCGTCGAGCTAGGCGTCGGGGTGGCCTGCAGCCTCCCGCCGCGCCCGCACGAGGCGACATTCAAGCGAGACGACGTCGCTCGAGGAATACGGGAAGTTCTTCTACCCGCTACTGAGAGAGGACAGGGAGTGGCGAGCAAGGCCAAGGAGATGGCGGAGATGATGAGCCGGAAAGGTGACGCGGAGGTGCAATCGCTGGTGCAGAAGATGGCCGCGCTCTGTTACCGAGACAAGCGACCACCGGTTTCAAGAAAAGATGATACATAACTCTTAACATAAATATGTGAGAGCATTTGTAATGCATACTGTTAAATGGAACTTTTTAAAATTATAATAAAAAGAATCATGATCTGGTTGATTAAAAAGAAAGGAAGATCCACAACTCGGTGCCTGAAGCACAGGATCTATTTATCATTCGTTGGGCCGAAAGTATCGGCAACTAATAAAGGAAAATAAAATCTCTGAAGAAGAAATTTTTAGACAAAAAAAGTAGGACCAGAATTGTTAAAAGAAAGGGGTAATCAGAAGTTTGTAGTCCACCAACTTTCAAATTGATTTAATTATAAGTCCTCAGAATGTCAATTTGACAACTTGGCCCCTAAAGTTTGTGCCTATGTTATTCGGCCCTGTTGGTCTTATGCCTATAAGAAGAGGTCACGACGGCATGACCACTAGTCCTCGCAGGCATAGTGGTTCTTTTGAGGTTTAGATTCTAAGATTAATGGTGAATTCTCTCCGAAAAGTTAGGCTTGTGGGAGTGCCTAAATTTTATGAGAGACGAATTTATGGACAGAATTCTTAAGTTGAAATTTCATAGATGTACTAAAACATGAATAATCAATGACGTGGATTCAAGTTTGTAAGACAATCACAGCGCATCAATTGGTTTCATGATTTGGAATATCTGACTACCATCTTATTTCGGAGAAGGTGTGGTGAAAAATATTGCCCGCGCAAGCCCAGACCGAGGGAGAGACCAGGGGCGGACATTCACAATTACATGGAGACAAATGTTAAGATGCATTTCGCAGGGAAAATAACGTTCCTCCCATTTGTAGAATTCACGTTTTATTTATTTATCTCGAAATTGGAACCACACACATGACACATCTATATCCGCACTCCTCATTTGTAGAATCCACATTTTATTTATTTACACACATCTGTATCCGCACGGAGTTTCAAGCAAAGAGAGAGAAGGGAAGTGTAACAAAGTGGATCATGTGGTGAGGATGGGGGGAAGGTAGTCAGACTTGGTGCCACGAACGCGAGCCTTGGTGTCTGGGAAGAACTCCATCCCTGGCAGATCTGCAAGCTCACCATCCCCATTGATCTTCATGGGATAGCTTAGCAGATGGCCTGGGAGGTCGTTATAAAGCATGTCGCTCACATACAGGTTCCAGTTTCGCTCTGCGATCTGGTTTACCTTGCGCACACACTCTCTGCTTTGGGGTAGGAGAAAGTCATCGTCCAGCCTCTGAAGGTGTTCGAACCAAAGTGCTAGTCGGAAGCCATGGATTTGGCCCTTGGCTGGCTGCTTGGTGGTCATCAGATAGTCCGGTTGGTATGCACCCATGGCAATCTCCGAGTCTCTGCCACCGTCCATGGACCTCTGATTGATGTTGGCCGACCCAATTATGATGTACTCATCATCAACTAGTTACAAAAAAAAATCAAACCAAATTAAAAGCATGTCCCATCAGTAAACAGCAACTTCATAATCAGCATGAGATACTAACTAATATCAGATGTCAACAAGCACCTACCGATCATCATCTTGGCATGGACGTAGATCATAAAGCGTCTAGCTTGCTGAGCTCGCTCGTAATCCGTGTCAGGGTTCGGCCGCTCCTCAGGTTTATATTCACCACTCGTGCGTACCTCTCGATTCCCTAAGCAGAAGAAGCTGAGGTAGTCTTTGGGGTCTGCTTGGAGGCCGTTAGCACGAATAGCCTGTGCAATGTCTGCGTACATCATCTCCATCGTCCTCCGCTGCCAGTCCAAGATGGCTTGAACTGATGCACTCTCGGGGATACCCTCTGGCCACATTGGAATGACGACATACACTACGAATCGCTCACCTGCCTCAATTTTGCTGATGATCTTCAGTGAGAGTTCTTTTGGGATGAGATGCAGTGCGCCGATGTCTTCGACTTTTATACCTTGGGGTCTCCAGCTGTACGAACTACCAAGGAAGTATTGGTTCTCTATATAGATGAAATTCTTGGCCCTACGGATGGCCTGTATATAGGCATCTTGGATGCTACGCTCTATTACATGATCCTTCCCTGTGACGAGCCCGCGAGCTGCTGCATCTTCAGGCACCTCAGGGAATCCGACGACAGCACCCCCATCGATGGATCTAAAGACCTGGACATTCCATGCTTCTCCGTCCTCCCTTATGGCTGCAGGGGGCCCAGCTTCTAGGGTTGAGTAGTCGAGGGGCACCAACAAGCCCTCACCTCCTCCTTGCTTTTTCCATCTCTGTTCAAAATTGTGCAACACATCCCTAACAGCCGGTCCTTCCAGCCGGCAGTGTATGTCATGCCATGGCTCTCTTGGCCCCCCTTTTCGAATGGAAGCGCCTGCAAAGTTGGGTTGATGGAAATCAGTACGGTGAGCCGTGCCCAAGGTTCGAAATAGAGGATGCTCTTGTGTATCATATCGTCCATCACAAAGGTCAATTCCACCGACGAAGCTCAAGATACTCCTTGTGGCCTTAGTCCTCGTAGTCGTAGTAAGATACTTTTTATTTCCAGCTGCAGGCACTTCGTAGTCGACAATCACGGTCTTTTGATGGTGTGTGAACATAGTTGCGACCTCAAGACCTTGGACGTAGCTTTCTCCTCTGTCTGGGTTTCGTGGGCACAATATGCAGTGCACATCTGTCCCGTAAAAGTATCTCTCAGTGTCTTGGTCATGTGTTGCCATCAGTCCATCCTTCCTTAGAGGGCCTAGTCCTTGCGAGGTCCTGTCATCCCAAACAAGCATCAGCACCCGAACGCCTTCTGCAGCCTTTTTTTTTAGCAGCTCACCGAGAGTTGCATTCCCTCCCGGCTTGGGCCTCTGCGGATCCCTAACCAGTGTGATATTTGTGTATACCGACCAACCCGTGATGTAGACAAGCTGGCGCGCATTGGTGATAGCATCGAAGATGTCCTCCCAGCATCTGTGGGGCTCATAGTACCTACCGCCGCCTAAAGGGATCCGTGGGGAGAAGTTGTTGGGGACATGAGCATCCTGATACAGTGTCACTCTGCAGTCGCGCCTCTGGGGGAAGAATGTGTGGGGAACCCCAGGGTACCTTGGACTGCTGATTCCCTTGCCCCAGTTTGCTGTCAAGTCCTTGGACACACTCAAGTATTGCATTCTCACATGTATCTTAGCTCCTCCCTCCGATGGCTTACGATCCTCATCGCAAATTGCGAGCCATCGATCCACTTGCTCACCGTTTATGATATCCTCCACCGGTAGAAATGCCCTCCCAATTAGCGATGCTCCAATGGGGTTCTCAGACTTGATGGTAAAGATGATGTCAGCGGCCCAATGCGCGCAATATATGCGAAAGGACTCATTCCACTTGGGATTCGTTAGTTCGTCAGATATCACCCTGGTTCGACCAACCCTGGCCTTCTCCACGTCGACTGTTGCGTAGAGCTTGCCAGATCCTTCACCCCAGCCAATGGAATCCTCAATTTCCTCAACTACCTGGAAATGCTCATCTAACATGTAATTGCAAACCTTCTACCATTTTCACATATATAGCTTACAGGAGAAAGTTGAGCAATAACCTTGGGTGGGCAAAAGGACACTCTCTTGATCCATGAAAATATTCTGCAAACTCTTCTCTTTGATGTGGTCGGTGTCTCCAAATTTTCAATTTAAATCGATGAATAAATAGAAAGACGGTTAGTTCACATCATTCGACAAGAAAATTAGGTTTCGTTTTGTCGCACTCAAATCGACGAATCAACACAGTTGAACATAATGTTGAACTTGAAATAAATTTCATGATTTCTCGAGGTTATCTACCTAAAAGTAACCTGCTTAAATAAACACTACTTAAAAAATAAGTTTAAACCTTAATCTTAAATTGAGGAATCTTATTAACTAATTTTTCAAGATTGTTTAGTTTCAACCGTTCATGTTGTGATCGCTTGAAAACCAAGAATTGATTTTTTTTTAAAAAATGAAATTTGGTACATGGAGACTTCATATATAGTAGATCATGTCCAGTGGTCATAAATTGGCAAACTTGAAGCTTCATCATCAAAAAATTGGGTTTCTAGATATTTTAACTATTCTGCTTTATGTTTGCAAATATGGACCTACGCTGTGGTTACTGAATTATTGAAAATGAGTTTACAGTGCGAGTCTAATACTATCATTAGAGCCCAAGTTCAACACTAAATATGAATAGATTAGAATAAACTTATATAAAAGTTATACACTTTTTAAAATTCCACAGTGAATACCTCAAAGCTGAATGATAAAATATTTGTTGAAGTACCTTTTGAATTGGTCTTGATGGAATGCTAGTTGTCATCGACATGCAGTCTGCCTCAAAAATTGTGGCATGGAGGATTCCATGGAGCAACCTTTGTGCCATTACCTTGACAACACTATAAGTGTGTATCGCCCGTCAACTTGGTTGTATATACCTGAATAGAAAAGTGTGTGATGGTTAATAAGAATAACCACCCTACAAAGCAGCCGGAAGTTGGCAATTTCATATACGAGCTTTGGGATCAACTCTGCAGATGATCAGTAAAGGCCAACAACTCGGCAGATCTGGACCACTCACGCAGGCAGCAACAGCAGCAACTCCAAATACTTCTTTTATTTCTTTCTCTTTTTTTTTTTTTCTTTTTTCTTCTTTTTTTTTTGGAGAAGTAATGCCCTTCAATAATATGGAGAACAAAATAATATGGAGAACAAAAAAAAAAAAAAAAAAACTTTAAGTAGGAAGAGCTTTTACCTTCCCAGCGAAGAAACTGATGAAGGTAAGCAAAGGATAACCAACCAACAAGGACAAGAAAGGGACAACGCAATAAAGCATGAAGCGGAAGGCAAGCCATTAGCAAGAAGCAAGGAATATATCAAACATAAGGAAAGGAACCAGAAAAGTAACTTGCACCCACGAATCTAAAAATAGGCCAAATCAACTTTAAGAAAGCACATACATTTCTCAGCTGCTCCTGCAGTGTACAGTGTATCATCTGTTTTGTGCAGTAATATATTTTCTATGTGCTGGTAAACTCTGCTGAGGGGTTAACTCGTGTTCATTATATTCGACTTGAGTGCATTATCAATCTTACTAGTTCCAAGGTTTTAAGTGCCGCCCGTGCTGGGTGGCACGGGGGCGTGCCGTACCGTGCCCCCAAGAAGGGGGCACGGTACAGAAGGGGTCTCGGACCTCCCCTCTGTCTCGCGGCACGCACATGCGTGCCGCTCGAGACAAAGCAGCACGCAGGTGCGTGCCGGCGGCATGTACCGTGCGTGCCGCTTTTTTTTTCTTTTTTTCATTTTTTTTTTTCCTTTTTGGCTTTTTTTTTTGGCCTTTTCTTTTTTCTTTTGTTCTCTGGGGTATCGAGTACCCCTCGGGCCACTTATATTGTCTTTTTAATTGACATATTCAATCCATACCGCGGGGGGCAAAGCCCCCCGCTCGGGCCTGTCGGCCCGAGCCCTCCGTTTCCACCACAGACATCCATTTTTTCTTCGCAAAATATTTTTTCAAAATTTGTCGCACCGCGAAGCTTTCAGTGAATCAAGAGAACAAAAATCGATCTCCTAAACAAATTTTGATAAGATATTTTTAAAAAGAACAAAAAATATGGATGTAATATCGGGAATATATGACTTTCTCACAATACTAACAATATTTATATCAATATTGTCAAATAAATCTTGTATCTTCATATGACAATATGCCATATAATCAAACACGACGATCTATGTCGAATTAAGCAGTCATCTCTATATAAAGATGTAAATTTAAATAATTATTATACTTGTCAATTTTATTATTGTATTTTAATTTCTATTCTACATCAGGTATAGTTGTATTTTACTTACAAAAAGCTTACATGCATGTTAATTAATGAGTATAGTAAGGTATATATAGTAAATATTCATTATTATTTATTTAAATATTTCAAAATAACATTATAAGAGTTTATTAGAACCAAAAAAACTAAAGTAAATCCGTGCCAAAGCGTGCCAGTAGGAGGTCATGCGTATCTATCAGCACGCAAGCGTGCCACGTGTCGGCACGCAAGCGTGCCTGTGCCGTACCATGCCAGGGACATAATGGCACGCCCCCGTGCCACGGCACTTTAAACCTTGATATATAGTATATAACTCGATAGATGTGAAAATTGAATCAACGCCTCTTGCAACGGGGATAACTTAGATTTCTCAGATACCATGTTCATCAATATGATGAAAAGCAATATGATGAAAAATGGACCGAGAATACCAATGACATTACTCTCCTACAGGATGAGGGATCACAAATTGTCATTGAAGTAGTGATGTGACCAGGTCTTATATTTACTTCTACCTGTTACTCATTGTTTTTCATACTTGCCTGGCACACCCATAGTCATCCCCGAGACTCACACCCAAAAACTGGGGCACGAAGGTATGCATTTAAAATTACTCTAGTGTGGACCTCCATTTCAAATTGACAATCTTAAATCACTAGAGTGAAGCCAGTTTGGCGTGTTCCATACATTGAGCTAACGCTCTGACAAGATAGCTTTGCAACAAGGTAATTAATAGTGATTTAGTCTTTCAAATTTGATACTCAGTTATTCATCAACTGTATATTGAGATATACCTGTCAGCACCGTTCAACGAACCAATTTGGCAGAACAATCTACTCAGTCGATCAAGTGTTGGATGTTGCGTCAGTTGCTTGGGCAAACTGATGAAATGTAATGGGCCAAACATGATGGGACGACGCTATTCTTGCTAGCTATTCCAGGTAAGACATGTCAGTTCTTGGGTTTGGCTGACAGCTGAGGCTCTTGAGGATGCCGCTTCTCTGACAATTTAATTGATATTAATTAAGGGAGGATTCGCTACTTGTTTTAAAGATGAAATGTCATAGCATTACTATCATCCTCTTAGTTCCATACCTGAGTCAAAGCATGCCGGCATCCAGCTGCCCCAGTTGACTAAGCTGATGCGACCTCTACAACCCTTTGAATAACTCTGAACAGGGACTATTATGATATAACAATAGAACAAAAAATAACCACTGTTCAGATTCAGTTTGTCATAGACTTACCTGATGTGCTCTTAATACAGCCCACATCGCTGACAAGAAATACCCATAAATGCAACATTGTCGAACCAGTAGGTGTAATCAATATTACATTAAAACAAAAATGTTATTAATATTAGTACATTCAATGCCATGAGAAGCATGAACTATATGTTTACATTATTGTACTTGGTACAAATATTTTTAATAATGTGAAACACTGTAAGAAAGCAAAATTAAGGGAAATAAGAGGACCCTTTAGAGATGGAATAATATAGCTACCAAAAATAGGTCCACTGCTCACTCGCTAAATAGACACGTGATATTTTCAGGAAGAAAAAAAAAAGGTGAGAAAAAAGTCCTCTGCTATACGGCAGGAGTTCCAATTTGCCCTAAATTTTGTAGTTTGTGTATAACTCTTGAATGTCATTCAGTAAATACGTCAGGGAAATAGCTATATTGAGATAACACAATATAAGCATCTCATCGGTATAATGTAGGCCATCTGGATGCTTTTTCCTCCCTCATGCATTGATTTCTATATTATCGATCAACCTAACATTTCCAAACCAAGCAGCAATACAAATCACAACAGGGCAGTTGATCTGGTCTACTGGAGTCAAACTTTCCTGCTCCACAATCTGCATTTGCCAAATAAAGTATCATTGCACTAACTTTTCAAGACAAGTACTAATAGAAACAGCTATAAGCATTCATGGTTGTCCAATCTATACATGTATAAACAGTTTACTCCAGAGGTAAGGTTCATTGCAAGCAATGCACCCTGGACAGATGAGAGAAAACAACTTCAGCAAGAAAAGAAAAAGGCAAAAAGTAGTTATTTCCGAGATTCTGTATTTCGCTATCAAACAAACAATGTGAAGCAAGAATTGCAAGCAATCTATCATCCACTACTGCATGCCTTAATATAATTATATTACAAAAACAGCAACAATGCCAAATAAAGGCCTTAGCTTTTCTTATTTATCTAATACCTTGTGAAGCAAATGAATTTCTTCAGTTGCCAATGGAGGTAAAAACAACCCAAAGTTTGGATCAAAGATAACAGAAAAGTTTCAAGTACTAGGAATTTTAATATGTTGGAGGAACAAGTACCATTCCTTGGAGTGAAACTACGGTATCTAACGTTGAAGAAAAGTGAGCTCGTGATGGAGAAGAATGCTCAGTATGAGGGACAAGTGTTGTTCAGAAAGATGGAAGCAGAGATGTTCTCAGATTGATTTGTCTAGGTTGGCTAACCTGGTATCTAGATTTCATGATCTATGCCTCTAGACAATAGAAGTTGAAATTCTGATGGGCGTTTCGTAAATATAAATGAGAACAGATACATAAGACCTTATATAACAACACTAGGAGAGGTAGGAAAGAAAATGAGGTTTTTATTCCAACTGACATGTGCTGCTAAACCAAATGCCTAGTCTGACTGATTAGCAGGTCTGTTTTAGCCACTTCGATATGCAGAACCTGCTTGCTGATTACGCCATCAGAAATGAACCATCAGCCTAGAGAAATTTTTTTTTTTTACTGCAACATAAGAAAGTGCCTATACAGCTGCACAGCACACCATTAAAGACTTTGCAGAATAAAGTGCATAAAAGTAGAGATTGTTGCAGTTAAACAAATCGTCATGTTGAAAATGGTAAAAATGACAAAGGTTACGAATTTTCAAACATCTATGTTCATCTAGCGTTAATAAAAGATTTTGATTCCAGTGCCTCATTATTGTCCCAACAGCTGCAACAATTGTTGCCTGCATCCGTGCACAACTTTGCCATCTATCCTTATTTGATGTTTCAATACAACTCACCATATTGCAGATTTTCACTATTTAACATTTGGATAGCTCAATTAAAGAAGGAGATAGCAGGGAGCAGATGGCACTGGGATGCACAGATGTACAAATGCACTTAGTTCAAGTAATCATTCTGTACTTGTTTGGGATAATGGCTAGGTGACTTCTAAAAGGTTGATCAAGTTCTGAAACAGGAAAGATTAATCTTAGTTCCTATTAAATGCAAATAAATTTTGAATTTCTTTATGTATATTCTATTTGGACACATGATGGATATGCTTCCATAAAGAGTTCAAGCTGAAATCTTGCCGACATGGCACTAACACGAACAGGGCAACAATTAAGGAGTGGCTGTTTTCCATAGCTTTATATCATCACACTTCAAGAGTAAATTAACTGACCATGATAGATATAAGGAAATTAACATGAAATAGCATATATTAATAAGGCTGGTTTATGTATGCGCTTTTATTTATTATCCACAGCTTGAGGAGAGCTCATGTAGTAAAAAGGCAATAAGTAATCAGGTTACCTCTGCGTAGTCAATCTTGCCACCTGCTTTAGACACTGTTTGGACAACTAAATCTTTTATTTCCTGGCATGTGCTCTGCCCATTTAAACCAGCAGATTTAGCTTCGGACAGCGCTTTATAGATAGACAAAGCCTACAGAAGAAAGAAGTTCAATATACATGCATATCCAATCTAAGCCCTAGATGACAACTTATATCAAATTGCAAGCTTTGGTTTCACAAGGCATCTAATATTTATTCCCTATAAAAGAGGAACAGAACAAATGGATGAAAAAATAGCGTGCCTTGGAAAAGTATAGAACACATAAGATAGAATAGAAAGCCAAATTTCATTGATGCTAGAGATCTACAATATTATATCAAAATGTGAGCACATGTAAACCTATCTATGTTATCTTACACTACAACCCCACAATTTGTAAAGCAAGCAAGCACGCACGCATGCACACACGCACGCAAACACGCGTGCGCATGTGCGCACACGCGCACGCAGAGAACAAAAATTAAATTTTCTGTCAACACTAGTAGTAAGCTCATTACTCACACATTCACTGCAAACCCAACCATATATCATGCATGGCACACATGTAGTTGAAAAGCATCTTGATGCACAAATGTCTTACATGCAATGTGCACCATCACACAGCCTCTGTTTGGTAACAGGGATAAGGGGGGGGATAAGGGGTTATACCCCCTTTCATATCCAAACACAAAAAAAAAGAGGTGGGAACAACTATCCCACCCCTTAACGGGTTATCCTGGCCCACCCCTTAACGGATTATCCTAGGATAACCTGTTAAGGGTTGGGATAGTTGTTCCCACCTCTTGTCGGAATAGCGGTGGGAACCTATTCAATTTTTAAAATTTAAATTTTAAAAATTTATAATTTGTAATCTTAAAATTTATAATTTTAAATTCTAAATTCTAAATTCTAAATTCTAAATTCTAAATTTTAAATTGATATTTAAAATTATTAAATTTAAAATTTGATATTTATATTTTTAAATTTAGATTTAATTTAAAATTTAAAATTTAGAACTTCGAATTTTTGAGTTTGAGATTTAAAAATTTAAATTTAAATTTTGAATTTTTGAAATTTAAAAGTTATATATTTAAATTTAAAAATTTAAATATAAAACGTAAAATTTAAATTCAAATATAATATAATGGGCAATATCATTATTTTCTATTTATAACTATCCACTATTCTGCTTATTCCATCATTATCTATCCAAACGTTATTTTTCTTATTCCTGAAAACAACTCAATTTTTATCTAAACGCAAAATTGGTCTAATTCTTGCTTAAACCTAAACTTGTACTTGTCCCTGAAATAGGCAGTTCTTCCTTATACCCAAACCAAACGAAGCCTAAGGTGTCATCTCATCCTTTTAAACAAGGATTTATGTGCCGTGGCACGGGATCGTGCAGGAAACTTGCCGGCACGATGCGTGCCGGGCCGTGCCAATGAGTGCCGGTCACAACTAATATATGTGTGTCGATACGTAATGGCATGAAATATTTATTTTCTTTAGCAACAAAATATACCAATTATTTATTATGTATTTTTATCAAATCTTTTGAACTTTATCAAGAAACATAGTAATTTCAAGAATAGAGGGTTTTGAGTTATGCCATCGGCATGCGGGTTGTATCATGCCGATATCTTGCTGGCACGATACGGCACAGTGGATATGACCCGTGCTGATAGGCACTTTAATCCTTGCTTTTGAGCATTTGTCACGAAAAACAAACTACTTTTCCTATAACTTTTTATCCTTTTTTTCCCCTTTCCAATAGCCTACCCATGGGCCTTTATATGCTCCTGTGTCCATTAAACCAAGACATTCTTGCTACCAGTGGTCCAAACTCTCTCTCTCTCTCTCTAACAGTCTGCTTGCTAACTCCAACAATCAGCTGCCTCAAGCGCCAATCTTTATATTTATACATTCTAGAATCCTCTCTCTTTCTCTCTCTCTCGTGCCTCGCTAAGTCTTTTGCCAACTTAGAATGGTACCAATCTAAAATCCAGCTCGCATCCCTCCCTCCCCTACCCCCCCAACAAAAAAAAGAAAAAACATAAAAAGCAAAAAAAACAAACAACGCCCCAGCACAAAAGTCGTTTCACTAACTTAAAATGGCACCAAACTAAAATTCTCTCTCTCAAGGCCATTTAATGAATCCCCAAAAAATAAGTTAAATAAAAGCCCTAGAAGGAAAGTCAAATCCTACATTGAAATTTAGGAAGATCTGCATCATGTCAAAAAAGAAAAATTAACAAAAGTAGAAGATTGAGTTAGCACGTTTCCGAAATGCCTATGTATAGGAGTGCAAGATAAATGAGTTCTAATTCTCTTGAACAAAACCAAGATGAACAAAATCAGTAAAAAGCAAATACTTCTAAATTCTTACAAGTCCCAGGTTTAACTTTTTGACACATGTCGAGTATTTTTGCCACATGAATACTGAATGATAACAAATGGAAAGGAGGGCACATTGTGTGCAAACAACCCATTGTATTGTTTGAATTCAAAAAGGTTGAAATAAGAAATGTATGTGTTCACTTGAACACTCACCTTGTCTCTCTCTCCATGCAAGAGGCGCACATTGCGTGAGCTCATCGCAAGTCCATCAACTTCACGCACTATTTCAGAGCCTATTATTTTTACTGCAAAATCAAGGTCACGAACCTGAAAAAAATGATTGTCAAACATTACAAGTAAAGATATTCACAGCCGACAAAACAAAATTAGTGTACATTACTGATATTTGGGTTCGTTCTTGATGTCTAGAATATGGAAATTATTTTGACAACCAAAGCTAATAGGAATACTTTCTGTGAGAATCAAGTAGAGAAAACAACAATGTGAATATTGTTTTAACCGCAAAGCATGGGCAAGTCATGCATGTGACAGGCTTTGTGGGAGAAAGTAACAGGATAAATGCAGCAAGAAAAGACGAATTCAAGATTCTAAATTATGTTATGTATTACCTTATTTAAAATAACATAGACAACATCAGCACTATCACTTCTGACATTAAGGTTAGTCTAAAACAGGATTCCCAGATTAAGAGGCACCGCTGAAAACGCAGATCTTAGCTATTAATCTGCAACAATCCTCAAGACTCGAAACTAGATTGCCAGTCAAAACTGCTAGATTGTCCACTTTCCATGCTGCTAAGAGCTAACTGGAAGCAGAACTATTAATTGGTAGTTAACTGCAAATTAGGAGAGACCGAAAGAGACAATCTATAACAATCATCTTCTTAGATTGTTGGTAAAAGTTATAGCAGTTAGCTTATACTATTGTGGAGCTTCCGCAATCTTCCTAGATTCTTCTATTGCAATTTTGAGTTTGTGCAACCTGGAAGCAAATCCTTTTTAATTTCTCTAAACATAGGAACAGTCTAGATTAGCAGAAAAGAACCCAAATCAAAACCAGATTATCTTAGGTTCACAGGAAGTGATCGAAATTTCCCTTTTACAAAACAGGTATGAAGAAAACTATTATCATTACATTCAAAAACAGCATTCAGATGTTCTCTCACATGAGTAGTACTTGTTCATATCTTATATATCACATAAGACTTTTTGTTACAATGAAGGAATATACTAGAAAGGTGGTTGAATAAGATATTAAAATTACGAAGAAACCTTAGCAAAGGACAAGACTTCAAACTTATGAGATCATAGGAGAAGAAGCATAAATCAAGTGAAGGAATTCCTATAATGTGTCCCAACTGAAGGATTTGAAATCCCAAATCATGACAAATATGTGATGGCTGGTTGTTGACCTCTAGATTTCTTGTTCTCCTCAGGTGCTCCAGTGCCAAATATACACCTTACTCCAGATGGTTCGATACGCTTAAATGTATTTAAAAAAAAAAAAAAGTACAGACAACAGAACTATGAGCATGGATGTTATCAATGAGTTTTTCTAGAAATCAATAGAAGAATCTAAGAAGAAGAGACATCCCACTTCATTCACTAAGATTGACCCTCTAAATTTCGCAAATTTCATCCAGCCATAAGAAAGAAAAAAACAAAAGACGGAAGTAAAATGCAGTCTTGGGGCATACCATTCGGCATATAAGGCGCCACTGTTGGTAATCCTTCTTTCCGAATATCGCGACATCGGGTTCGACAATGTTGAAAAGCTTGGCCACAACAGTGGCAACCCCTCTGAAGAAAACAGGCCTACTCTTCCCACACAAACCTCTCTCCAGCGATTCAACCCTTATCCAACTCTCGTGTCCCGACCCTCCATCCTCAAGGCACGAACTTGCTTTTGCCTCCTCAGCAGGGACAGTAGGGGCAGCAAAGACACCTTCATTGACAACGCCATCGCTGCTTCCGTAGTCGTAGAGATTCCCGGGGCAGAAGACGGCATCAACGCCACCAACCTCAGAGAGCTTGCGGAGGTCCCCTCGAAGGTCGGAAGGATAGGAGGCGAGGTCCTCCGATGGCGAGAACTGGCCAGGATTGACGTAGATCGACACGACAGTGAGGTCAGCATAGGCCCTGGCTTCTCGAATAAGGGAGAGATGGCCCTCGTGGAGGAAGCCCATAGTCGGCACCAAGGCCAGACTCCTCTTCTCCTTGCCTTCCTCAAATCGAAGTCGTCTCGACCAAGCACGCATGCAGGCCTTGTCCCTGATTACTTCTGGTTGCTTCTCCATCCTTTATATCGACACAACAGCTATTTCTTCCTTTTTGCCTCACCTGCGCAATCGATAATATCTTCTTCATCAACGAGTAGGAAGAAGATTACAGGATGAACACAAAATTGGTTGGAGAAAGGCGACTTGTGTAGAAGAAGTGATTGAGACGGGCAAGAATGCTCGCCATAGCCCTGTTGAGCACGATTGAACTGCATAATGCAGTCAACGATGGCTTTTGAACCGCCCAAAGCAAAGAAACAGAGGTGCAAAAGCCATCATTGGCTAAACAATAATTATTTAATTTTATATTTTTATCTTGCTCGCAGGCTCCGTCCAAGAACCCTCTTAGATGCAATCACTGGATTTTTCGCCAAGAGAAGGGGGACTGGAGCACCATATTTAATAAACGAAATAGTGGGGGATCAAAAGACCAACTTCTTAGATCAGCAACCAGGGTAACAGCCGGTAGACTATATAGTTGTTTCTCAACAATGATTAGGTTATGACATTTTGGATCTTGCTCTTAAAAACAATTGAACTGCTAGAAAGCTAGTTTGTGTTATTTATATGTAAGCAGAAAAATACAATACTAGAAAAAAATTTCAGAAAAATAAAGTTAAAAAAGGAAAAACGAGAAATAGATCGTCAAATATCTAACAACATAAAAGGAAATAGAGACGAAAAGAATTGACAGATTTGGAATAGTTGCATAAACGAAGTCAAGAAGAGTAATCTATTGAACTGACATAAAAAATCTCTGCTTGATAATACACATAACTAAGTAATAATAAGTATATATGTTGCACATTAAGAATCATCGAACGAAATAAAAAACAAGAGAGATTTTATAAGAACTAAACCAACAACTAAAGGTAAAGGAAATAGGATAACCACTTCTAAAGAAGAATACCTTGTGTATGTACGAGGGAAAAATAAAAGCCAATTATGAAAGATAGTAACAGAATATCATGGGAACCAAATCCCTGCGATCGCGTTATAGAAACTCGATTGCATCCTGGCTACTCCGCGTGAAACATAGAAAGACAGAAACAGCAGGTAAAAGTGAATTAAAGGAATTTGCAGGTTGATGATCACGAGTAGATCGACTACCTCTTCCGATCAGGAACCTTTGCTCCAACAAGAACTTATCTCGCACTCCTGGTGTAGGTCCTAGGAGCTCAATTGGAGGAATCGGGCGACAACAGGGAAAAGAGGGAGCTCGCCTAGGGTTTCACCGTTGGAGGAATCGGGCGATCGCAAGGATGGAGAAGAAAATGTTTGAAGCGAAGGTTTCGAATTCACGTTGGAAAGGAACGAAATGGATGCCCCAGTAGCGGCTTCTTGCTGGGCCAAGCCCAAATCCATTCCCACCAGTTTTATACCTTTTTTTGCACTTTCTTAAACACAAACAATTATATGTAATTTGATATATTGGAGGATTTTTTTTTTTTGTTATTATAATTGATTAGCTCACTATGCATTTGGCTAAATGATAGATCATAATTTATTTTTTAAACAAAATTAAAAGAAAAAAAATTTTTAAATTTTTTTACTTATACTGTTGAGTAAAGATCTTAAATAAAAAGATTGCAACCAATTCACTTTTCATTAATACACTTTTTAATATACAGAGTTTTATTTAAAAAGTAGAATAAATAAAATGCCAAAAGAGACTTGAGATTTTCATATATTTATTTAGTTTGCTAAGTTGTTCATAAGCTCCTGGGCACTAATAGGAGGATTGCCTTTGGGTAGAAATAAACAATTTAAAATGGCGATTGTTAAAACGTTAGGGGGAAAAAATCAACATCTAAAAAATTTTCTTACATTTAATCCTCCGACATGTACTTTTGCATCTACATGTGCGCCCTTTTCAAAATTATCTTAAAACCTATTTAGTCCAATTACAAACCATGCTTTCTAACGGATCGTCGCCATATGAAAAGTTTAGTGAGGTGCATTCTCTCCGCAGTTTCTCTCTGTGCTCAATTCAAAAGCTTCCTCTCCGCCTCTATGGTTTCGAAATCTAATATTTGCTTCTCAGGTAGTACGCACAGTATAGAATGGGACGGGCTGGGCCCTTTATTAGTGACCATGTATAGACCTAACTAAGTACATGTCCGTGAATAGTGGTTGGGCTCTTGAAGTCAGGTTTGGCGTTTTACGGGTCAAATCATATAATAAGAAATAATCTAATTCTTCCATGTTGGATGACCTGTTTATAGGCCAGTTGTACTATTTAACTCCTGGATCCGGATTGACCCTTCAAACCAGGCCTCAATATAGACCTACACCCAGGAAGCTACAGGCCCGAAGTAAGTACTTGACCCCAACATGGCCCGTTTGAAATCCGGGCCTCAATATAGGACCAACGCTTGCATGCTTGGGCTTTACGGATTGGACAACCAGATTATTTATCTCAGGCTCAGGCCTGTTTTGACACTGAAGTCCCAGATTTCGGCCCGGTTAAAAGATCTCGGACATAATGTAGGCCCGAGCTGCGACAGATACATTCTTCATTGTTCGGATCCGGCCCTCAGACCGGAAATCCATACCTCAGGCTAGGCCCAACCCCAGGTACAAATCGTTTTTCATAATAGGGTCGACACCGCTAAGGGACTGTTTGGTTACGTACATTTCTAACTGTATTGCAGTTGGAAACGCATATATCTATTAATTTTTTATTTGGTTAGATATAGTTAGACCCAACTGCTGCAGTTGTATTTGCACGAGAAAGTCCAATTGCAGCAGTTGGTACTATAGCCAAATTGGCTGCAGTACCAACTGCAGCAGTTGAGTCGGAGCTGGCTTATTCGTTAAAAATATAAACAAAATGTGATTTTTTTTTTCATATGCTTTTTTTTAAAAAAAATACATATTCATAAAATCTGATAGGATTTTGTAATGTTTGTTAGGATCAAATCGTCAGAAACGAGCTGTCAAAATTAATTAACATTCTAAAAAATAGGGGATGGAAATTTTGAATTAACAATCAGAGTTGTAAATATTATAGTTTTAGATATTTGATACTTCTATCTAAAATTCAAGCAATTTTGATTATTGTCTGGACTTGATTAGGTATTTATAAAATATATTTATTTGAGTATTCTACAGATGTGAGCTCAACAAAGCTGCTAAAGATAAAAGATTGAGCTTGCTCAATTTAGTCTACGTGACTGGACATGACGAAGTATTCTAGTCCAGAAAAATTTAAATTTTAAATTTATAATTTTAAAAGTCTATAAAATTTTATACGCTTTGTTTTTAATTTATTTTAAAATTTAGAATATTTTTTAAAAAAATTAAAAACAGGCAGGCCGCCCCAGTCCCCCCCCCCCNCTCTCGGGGGATCCTGCTAGGCTGCTGGCCCGGAAAGTCCGGCCTGGTAGGATTCAGGATCTGCCGTGTGGGGCGGCGTCCGGCCCGTTTCGGTCCGCCCACATTACACCTCGATCGAGTTGGAAGGACAGGAATAACAAGTCACTCTCCTAAAAGCGGGCCTACAGCATATGCGAGATTTGCGTCTTCTCGGATCTCCCTCCCCCTTTTCCTTCCGTCTCTAGTCCTGCTCCCTCGCGGTGGACTTGATCGTCTATTAGATGGCTTCCGAGCAGTCAAATCGATCTCTCTTCGAGGGGCCGACGAGGTCTTTGGGCCTTTTGTCAATAAAAGAAGCCCAAGCACGGTCGAAGCAATTTGGGCCTCTTTTTGAAAACTCGAGTGTCCCCAGGATCATTCTTACAAAATAAAACTTACATTCAATACTAATTACTCAGTTCAAGCACGCTTTACAACAATTGTGGTCTAGCTTCGGCCTAAAGATACAGTTGAGAAAGAGAAAGCACGGTCAAGACTAATTAAATTATGTTTACCGTGTATAATGATAACAACTAGTAATAATAATATGTAATAAGGTAATCAAACACAAAAATACCATGCTCCACATATCAAATGCAGGAAATAATTTTGCTAACACGTAATATGAAATACCGCATACCCCTACCCCCCAATTTGTCCTTTTGGACTTGCTTTGGACATAGTCATAATTTCTTATTAGATTTGAACATATTTATCATATTCACTGGCATTTGATCCTCACGTATAGTCTAGCATAGTGTAAGGCAATTTGGTTTTACTTTTCAAAGACGATGAGATACAAAACTTATCTGGACAAAATGTAAGGTGTGGATTTGCATAATGCCGACTAATAATGCAATTGGCCATTTGTGAGGCATGAAAAATTACGCAGATGACATGAATATTCAGAAAAGTCCTTTGTTGGCTTGGGCAATATACTATGTATTGGCACTAAGTTGGTATTTTATGAGCCTAGGAGCCTTCTATTAAAAAAAAAAAAAAAATCTAAACCTGATGAAGCTAGGTTGGGACAAATTTTTAAATAATCACATTTCTTCAGTCAGATATTGTGGACTATAGGCAAGTTCTGAGTGCCATAGCAAGAAGTTAAGTTTGTTATTTGAATCGGACCTAGAAGCCTGCCCATATATCTTTTCATAGGCCTTTAGGCATTATGTTGAAAAATTTTACGACCGGTAAACACAATTTGAGCACACGACCTGTCAATACTTCAATTATAGGCCTACAGACATTGGGTTAGACAATCCAGTCTGTGGATCCTTCTATTTTTCAATTCTGTAGCTAAAAATTTTGGATATTTATCTTTTATGGAAATCTCTTTCCTAAATGCATTGTGAAGCCCGCNAAAAAAAAAGAAGGGTGAGTAAACAAATACAACATATATCATTGTTTCTCTAAATCAAAGCAAACAAATTTTAATGTCACTCTTTCTATTAGAAAGAGACGTTGTCATGGCCTATGAGCCAATTAGGCAAACTTCTTTTTTTTTTTGGGTACAAACGAATATTTGTAATGGCCCATGATATGTGTACACAGAAAAAAAATGGATGCACATCTAACATCCTTCCATCTAGAGATTTAAACAAATTTTTTAGCAAATTGAAGTATTAGTTAATAGCCAATAGACGTATATATTGAATTTAACTAAATTCTTAGCTTAACTAGTAAAATTTAAATAAAAACTTAAAAATTTAAAAGGGCGTCAAAACAAAAAGGTCCTCTTTACTAATGGCCCATAGTCGAAGTGGTATGAGCGTATATTTTCAAAATTGACTTATGAAAGAAGGGCCAGGCTTCAGACAGAGACACGGTCTATGAAATCTAGCCCATGTCATTTAATTATACACGCGGACTCTGTACGATCCGGGCTTGCAGCGGCCTAATACAACTGAATAGGCCGTCAGAATCAGGCCCCGGACCAAATCCCTAAGAAGCCCGTATCGCTTTCCACAATGCCCACCTCGCAATTGATCATGCGTGGGCCGTCGATGTGCTCATCTCTATTTTCATTTTATTGTTTTCTCATTATTTAAAATTTTTACATGGAAAATAAAAAATTGAAATAAATAGAGACCCCTCAAGAGTAGGTCATTTTCAAATGGGCCTTTCCAATTTTGATTATTTTTTTAGAACTGAGTGATTTCGTCAGTAAATTTTAACTCCACTAAATTATAAGTATTTATATTAAATTTAATAACTGTAATTATTTCTAAAAATTATGAAAACAAAACTAATTAATAGGTAATAGCTAATAGAGTTGTCATCCTGTCCATGGTAGTAAAATAGTATGGCAAAGCTTCACCACAAAGCCCAACTATTAAAATGTAGGGCCGTAATAACTAGCATCTGGTTTAGCCCGCCACCCAAATTTCACGGGCTGACTTGATGCAAACGGTCTAATTTCACTAAATGGGCAACGCACCAAGGCCAGAGTCAATTGGGTCTGGAAGTGGTAGACGAATCGGAGCTAGACCAGATCTGGCCCATTAATGGAAAGTGTACTTGGGTCCCCATTTGTTACTGGGTTAAACGTGAAGGCACATTTATTAGTTAACTCCGGTTCTCCTTCCATCTAAGAGGAGGTGTAATGGCCTATAACCAAACAACCTTTCGGTCCAATGACCCATTTTAGCACACAACCTGCATGAGGGCCCCCCCTCAACTATTGACCATTTTTTAAATAGACCATTTAATTATTTTTATTTTCAGTGAGACCTCTCCACTTCTTTTTTCTTCTTTAAATATTAGATTTTGATACATTTAAATTTTTTGACCAAAACCACTCGAGGTACAGCGTACTGTAAACGGCCGTAGGAATGGCCCATGCATGGAGGGAGCTGGGCTTCGACAGTATCATTTGGGCTTAATGGATCTGGTGAGGCCCAGTACTGAGCCCTTTTTCTGGTTTGTTGCCGGAATTTCCATTTTAGGTAAAGTCGGAAATAGTAAGCCTCGTTAATAGCCTAAAGTTTCACTTTCGTAGCTTAATATTATGCAGTAACTGGCTTCTGTGTGTTTTTTTTTTTTTTTTTTTTTGGGTGGCTTAGTTATTCTTTGTTTAAGGCTCTTTTTCTTTTGACCAATAAAAAATAGATAAATTTGGAGAAATCTCACTATTTTTTTTCGTAATCAAAAAAAAAAAAAGTGGAGAACACTCACCATTTAAAAAAAAAAATTCTTTTTTCTTTTTATGAGTTAAGAGGCTATAATATAGATAATACAAATTGTGATTAATCCTCTATTGCTTGTTTGCATTTTGTAAAAATCATTTCAAACCTGATCACCAAATATGGACCTAATTTTCGAATATCAAAATGTCTTTACTCTACAGCTTAATATCTGTGTTAATCAGTTTATCCATTCAGAGTCTTTTAACTCATCAAATTATCACGGTAATAAGTATACATGGGAGATGAAAGAGATGAGGTGAAGTTGCAATAAATGATACAGACAGATTAGACCTTATTTACATAGTTCGATTTATTAGTTGATAGATTGCTTTTTAATTAGTAATATTGCAAGACTACCTTATTTTCTTTCTATGTCATGTATAAAACATACTTTTTAAAACTGGTTTGTCTCAGTGGCAAATTCATTAGCCGGGCGAATGATTAGCCCAAAGCATTTTTCAGACCTTGTTAGGCCTTATGCAAGATTCGCCAAGGCCCATAATTCACCGAACTCATTTGGGAGGCACCGTCAAAGCTCCTTTCCCATGGGCCATGGGGCTAGAGCTAACATATGCCAACCCCGGGCGAAGGGAAGCAGAGACAGGCAAGCACTAAAATCATATGATCGTAATATTTCTAGTTAATCACAGAATTAAAACTCTCTGAAATATATCAAAATTAAAAGTTTTATTACTCATGAGGCCTAATACACAACGACATGAGAAATTGAACAAGCTTTAAAAAATATGATGAATGACTCTATAAACTACAAATAAAATCTAGATTTACCAAATCCATTCGGCAATCCATGTGTGGGCCGTTTACCTCTCACCTATCTGTTATACGTTACTTGATTATTGTTTAAAACTAATATGTACACCATTATTTATATATATAGGTTTCTTGGGAAAAAATTGCATTACGTGCGGTAGAAAAATATGTTTGTTGCGGCATACATATCGGAGTGAGTCCGATTATAATATATTTTTTACGATCTCATAAAAAATATAGAAATATATGCCCATATGATTTTTTTTTTCCAACTTTGGGCTGGCCTGGTTAGCCCCGACTTTGTTTTTCTCTTGTTGGTCTGGGTTTCGCAAACTTGTTATCGCAGTGGGCCTAGCCATTCCCTGCCGTTAAATCATTCGGATGGGCTTGGGTCTTGCGCCTTCCATTTGTTCCTTTAGGCGGGAAGCCAAGGCCACCCCAAATCTCTCGTTCAAAATGCTCTAGTTTCCTCAATCCTCCGTCTCCTTGCGCCCTCCGATCGCTCGATTTTTCCAATCGAGAAACCCCCCCTTCGATCGCTCGATTCCTTCAATCGAGAAACCCTAGAGCAATCCTCTCCTCTCCCCTTGGATCGCCCGATTCCTCCAATCCACGAACCCTAGAATGAACCCCTCCGTTCCCTCCGATCTCGCCCGATTCCTCCAATCGAGAAACCATTGGGTGTACTTCAGTTAGATTGCTCGATCCTGCTTGTGGAAACTGACTCGATTGGAGGCTGAGAAAGTTTCTTGCTGGAGCTAAGATTCTGAACTGAAGAGGTAATCAATCTACCCGTGTTTGTCCATGTTGAAATCTCTTTATTTCAGCTTTTAGTTTTATTTTCTGTGCTAGGGTGTATTCTACTTAGATTGCTTTATCATGTATGCGGAAACTCTCTCGATTGGAGGCTGAGAAAGGTTCTCGTTGGGTTTCTTGTGGGAAGAGTAAATCAATCTTTTCTTGTTCATTGATTGTGAAATTCCTCAATTCAGCTCTTAGTTTCATTATTTGTTTGTCCATTTCATGATTTGATATAATTTCTTGTGATTTAATGATGAATCCATGTTTTCTGGGTTTTCGTGTGCACCTTTTTTAGTAATTTCTTTTAGAGATTATGAACCGTAAAGTCAGATACCACTGCTTTCTCTAAGAGACCACGATTTCAGATTCACATCAATTGCTCAACTAGATCAGATGAATGTAAGGTCCAACGCTAGCAAGGATCTAAGATCGGTGATGAGATTGTCTTGTCAAAAGTTAGATAGGTGACCCTGAGATCTGAGCCTAATTACTTCAGGTGGCGTAATCTGATTTCTTTTTCACTAACTTCACATGTCTCTTCATGACATATCTGCTCAGCATACAATTATGAAAAAATTTAGATTAATTGATCACCAAATGAGTTGATAGGACAGCTGCCGGGTCTTCTTAGAAAATTACAGCAGGAGCACAACTACTCAAATATAATGCACAATGCCTATTTGTCATTGAAATGTAAACTATATTGGATTAGAATTGGAATTAAATTAACATTGTGCATCTTTTAATCTTTTTCGTGTGCTCTTCTTAAAAGTTAGAATATGTAAGTTTTTTCAAGAAAAAAGTTTTGGTACAAAAATATATTTTATATTTTTTGGGAAAAAGGATTTTTTGGGAAAAAGAAGAGTTTGTTCTCCTACATATTCTATACTTGGTTGAATGTAATTGGCACTATTAAAATGAAACTACAATAACTTAAACAATAGAAGTTGATTTATGATATTTTTGCCATAAACACAATAGATATAAAATTTTGAAACCGATTGTGGATCGCTTTCTTATTTCGTACTTTTCTTCCCTCTTTTCTTCTCTCAACTGGAGATATAGATTGGCTCTTCTCTTTTCTCAACTGGAGGTATAGATTGGCTCAGATTTTTAGATTCTCCCTCTTAACTAATTCTCTCAACTAAGGTTTAGGTTAGTGGGTTTGCCTTAATTTTATTAATTGCATATGACAACAAAATGGTAATAACANGTGTGCTCTTCTTAAAAGTTAGAATATGTAAGTTTTTTCAAGAAAAAAGTTTTGGTACAAAAATATATTTTATATTTTTTGGGAAAAAGGATTTTTTGGGAAAAAGAAGAGTTTGTTCTCCTACATATTGTATACTTGGTTGAATGTAATTGGCACTATTAAAATGAAACTACAATAACTTAAACAATAGAAGTTGATTTATGATATTTTTGCCATAAACACAATAGATATAAAATTTTGAAACCGATTGTGGATCGCTTTCTTATTTCGTACTTTTCTTCCCTCTTTTCTTCTCTCAACTGGAGATATAGATTGGCTCTTCTCTTTTCTCAACTGGAGGTATAGATTGGCTCAGATTTTTAGATTCTCCCTCTTAACTAATTCTCTCAACTAAGGTTTAGGTTAGTGGGTTTGCCTTAATTTTATTAATTGCATATGACAACAAAATGGTAATAACATATACTAATTTTGCCTTTGTTTGGTGAGAAATTTTCACTGAACCTAACCTAAGTTGACTTAGGTCTCACTTTCTATATATTTTATAAGCAACTTGAATCTTTTTTTGAATCAAGTCTAGATTTAGCCTGTGGTCTAATTCAAGCCATAACACCTATGCTTTGGAGTGCGAAGCGGTCACAGTTTGTTGTATTGTGCCAATTCAACTACATAATTGCGGTGACATAAATCATATATTTTGGCACAATTCAACTAGATATTTAAGGTGAAATAAATCGGCCGTCCCAATTTCCTGCATTTGTGGCAGGGTAAAGATTCTTTCATAATTGCGTAGATAGAACATAGCTGATTCACTCTATTGAATAACTAATGCGATAGCGCCAGGAAAAGGGTTAGCTGACCTTCTTTTTCTAAGAAGTAGGATTTGCTATTCCTAAGGAAAGAATCTATCTATTTGCCGGTTCAAAGCTACTCTTCAATCTGCTTTCTAGAGGGATTCAGAATGGACTCAGGCATAATATAGAGGCATGTTTATGAGCTAAGATTAGATTCTTTAACAGTTACTGAATCCTGTTAAGAGCGTCTTTTGTCTTGTAAGCAAAAGTCAAAGTAAGAGTTCGTTCTCGATGCACCTTAAAAGAGTGCAATGGCTCAGCCACTTTCTTCTCTTATTCTTCTGCTTCTAGTCATTGACGGTATAACTCGCTTAGCTCTCCCCACTCACTAAAGACTAAAGAAAAGAGAGAGCTAGGTCTTTCGTTTCGCATCCGAGACTGCTCCTCTGCCTACTTCCACTAGGAGTGATTATAGTGAAACTCATTCTCTCTATCCAATGTAGGAATTCTGTCTTGCTTCATTTTCTTTCAAGGATTTGAATTTAGGCAAAAGGGGGATAGGAAGGTTTGAACAAGCTCCTTTGGGCGCCGAACCGACAATTCCTTTTTCAGAAAGAAAGTGAACCAGAACTAATTCTTTGATTGAAAAGCTAATGATTGTAGATTTCTATCAAGATCTCGATATTCGAAGTTGATAAAGAGAAGTAGACTTTCTAGATGATTCAAGTCGGAAGGAGTGCTTTTACGATCCGAAACTAGGCAAAGAGCTTTATTATATTAAGATATTCTATCTCGAGTTACCGTCGCATCAACAGGAAAGAGCGGTTACGAGAGCAGATTCTATTGCATTGCATCAAGCACTGGAGACGATCACACCAAAAAAACAAGACCAGAAAGACCAGCTAGGAGAATATCTGATTCAATAGCTGCCTACTCTGGGCATGAATGTGAAGCTACTTTTTCTTATGAAAGACCAAAAAATGAAATGAAACTGACCTTAAAGGCGGCCAATTCCTTCTCATTGAAGATGTCCATTAAGAATGGATATTTCGAGAGGCATATGAATAGTGAATTGAATCTATCCCACTCCCTAAGGCTGGTATTTCAAGTCTTACTAGCAAAGTACCATTTGAATTGGGATGGAGGCCTAACATAAAAGAAAAGACTCAAGTTCCACACTCACTTTCTAACTGCTGCTCGCGCTAAAGCAATTGAATTGTAGCAGCTACAGTAGGATAAGAATGCCGAACCGAAGGTGAATGGAAGCAAACTCGCCTGAACCGACATGGACATGGTGGGCAACTGGCCTTAAGACTGCAATTGGATCGGCTTAAGAATAAATGGAAACATTGATTCTAGAGAAGGAAGGGGGATCCCAATATGCGTAATCCAAAGGAGAAATCTCTCACATGGAAACAGCAACCATCGACTAAATAGAAGTCAGTCAATCCCGGTTTAGTTTTTGCTTTTCTTTCTGTCATCCCTCGCTGGAGGATATCGACATGGAAGCATTTAGATTAGGCTTAGCACGAAAGAAGGGGCATCCTACCATAGGCAGGAAAGGCTTCAACTAGAAAGGATAAGAAAGGAATTTGCAACACTCTTAGTGGAAGGCCCGGGAGTTGATAACTCCCTATATCCTCAGTTATTGCGTCCAGGACAAGCCAGTTATTGAGGGCTCTTTATGCCAAATACTTTTACACTACAGGGAATCAATTATCCTAAGCAAGAAAGTGTTCCTATTATACTAGCACTAGTGGGACTGGGGCAGGCTCCAGGGAAAAGGAATTACACTAGATCTTGGCAATGGCACTCCAACAAGCTCGGCAGGGGGAGAGAACGAAGAGAATGGAATGAGAATGCCTAGAAGACAGAAGCACTTCAATTGGCCTTTGCTTTGAAATTGTCTCGCAGGAAGAGGACTCCAACTATATGACTGGCAACTGCCACTGGACCGACATCGGAAGAGAACTTCAAATAAGGAAGAGTCCTGAACAAAGAGATTAGATTACACAAGCAAGGATTAGCGCACTGGTAACGAGAAGGAAAATGAAAGGAATTGAAATGGAAGGGCTTAGGAAGGCATTCAATTCCTAAAGGGATTCTCTCTTTAGAAAGGGGGGAAGGATAACTGGTTTCAGTTTAGCAGGGCTTCAGTAATACCGCCTAAAATGGTTTAGCACTCGAAATGCAGGAGATTTCTTATGATCCAGCTGGCTTTTTGGCTGGAAGGAAAGAGACCTGGATAAAAATACAACAACCTATTTTCGAGATGGAACCTAGTCCCTCTTCATTAAGAAGAGTAACTCCGTACCTCTGACGAGGGCTAAGCGCTTTTTACTCTTGTCTAATATACCCAGCTCAAAGGGAGTGACCAGGGAAAGGGAACTCAATACTCAATAGCTAAAGCTAAATAAAGGGTTCTGACCCAGGAAAGACAACTCCAACCGGATCTTTTTGAACTGTCAATACATATCTCACAGGTGTTATCACAGGCTGACAAGATGGATTGCCCTATAATGCTTTCAACAGAAGGATAACTCTCTTAACTTTGCTTGAACTTACTATTTAATAGAACTTAACTCGCTGGCAGGAAACTCTCACGGGATGAAATCCCACTCGATTAAGTAAGCTTTTATCCTAATAGATGCAAGTAGGATGGAAGGCGATGAGCTTGTTTAAGGCCTAGAAATGCAATTTTTTGAGTTTACAAAGGCACTCAAAATGGCTGGCTTACTGGTTGGAATAGAACTCCCAGGTGAATCAATCTACCTATATAGCCCTCCCTCCTCCTATTAGACTGGAGAAAAGAAAACGGATTGAACTGGCTTACTCGATGTCTAGCCCAATCGCTCGCTTAGAAATGAATGACTCGGAACTAGAAAAGTTGCCCGCTACACAGTATAAAGTGGACTCCTACGAGAGCTCCTACCTTTATTTTAAAGGGATAATAAAAGAAAGAATCAATGACGATACAAGTCGCTGTACAGGAAAAGCCACGCCCCTGCGAAAAAGAACGAAAACGGGGATGAGAAGAAGCAGGCAAAGAAAATCTCTTTTAAAGAACGACTCTATTCGGATATTTCGATGAAAGCATGGTAGACGCCATCTTTGACATGTTGATCGCTAACGGTCAGCTGACTCTACCTCCGTGTAAGCGACCCGAAAAGTGGATGATTCCAACTACTGCCGGTACCACAGGTCGTGGACATACACTCATACTTTAAAGAGCTGGTGCAAGAAGGCCTCCGGACAAAGGCATTCACACTTGGAGAGGCAGAAAAGAAAGCGACTACCTTCTGTCTATAAGTTTTGACACTGCAACCAGTCTCTATACCCGTAGAAGAGATGGATCCTCTGGACACCGAAGTGCGGGTCATCCCTGATTACTCAAAAGAGATACAGCGGGGATTGGAAGCCGTCAATAGCCCAGATGGAGTGGGTAGACCCAGATCTCAATGAGGATGACGATTGGAAGTGGTTACCAACAACAAGAAAGAAAACCCATAAGCCGAAACTCAAATGTGCCGGACGTAATAAAAGTGAAATAAAAAGAGAAGGAAGAAGCAGCCTAGAAGAAAAGAAGGAAAAAGTGCCCGAGGACTCCCCAAAGCAAAATGAAGGTTCCGGTCACCCTTGCGGAGTTCATTGCACTTCAATCCAAGGAGCAACAAAACCACTCCTCAGATGAAGACCAAGAGGTGTCATCATGCAACATGATAACGGTGGGCCCTGCTTCGGCAAAGAAAGAAGAAAGGCTAACTTCCCTGGTTCCAGTTCGTTAGCCGAGAGACTCTTCTCCCTGCCCTCTTTGATTTCCTGAACGTAATCCAACGAACACTGAAGGAATCCCATAGCTTCTTTGATCATGCCAGAAGAGGTAAGAATGCGGATGATTATCGAGAAGAAAAAGCGATAGCCTATGCTCTCTCTATAATATCTTAAAAGACTTATAAAGTACTATTTTATGTAAAAGCATAACATATTGCTAGTTAAGCAGTTGAATAGTACTGCGGAGTTGTTTCAATTGAAAGCCAGCTAACGGGATCGGGATAGAGGGTTTGCGGGTAAAAGCAATCCATCCTTATAGCAAGCCCGTTAGTTAAGTAAAAAAGACTTCTCGGGAGTTTGGGAGTGTGACTATAACCGTACTCATGTAGAATATCCTCTTTCCAGTTAAAATGAGTATTACCTGCCTGCACAATCAATCTATGGCGATCTCGGTCCTACGTGCCAGTCCCTCTTGCTAAGCCTAAGTGTTAAGCATATCTATTTTCACCTATCCTTTTAGGACTTCCAGACATTGATTTTAGGAGAGTCATTTTCTAGGGCCATTCTTTTCTCCTCGCGAGCCAGTACCCTTATTAGGAAAGTAGGATTTTTTTATAGTTCATAGATATAGTCCCTGGCCATATCTTAAACTAGCCTATTCTCTGATATCATAGGTCGAGCGAGATCCAGTCTTTGCTTACCCATATATATATATATATTTGAAAGGCTAGTTGCCACCCATATCCTTGAAGGGCTAGCTTCCATTCATCCTAATCTTGTCCTTCCCTATTCGAGCCATGGGGAGTTCCCTTTACCCATATTTGCATCTTACTAGTAATGAGTGTCAGGTTCTTGCCGATTCTCAAGCACCAGATTCTAGGGCAAGTGGGCATCCTATCCTTTGCACATAAAATCATCTTTCTTCCGTTTGATGAGTGAAGTCATTAGTAGTCCGTCCTCTAAAGCTAGTTAGATAAGCAGTAAGGAAGCTAGTGAATTGATATTTTATATGCCGGACCGGAGTAAGCAATCCTTTTTTCATTTTCAGCCTTAGTATTCGAAGTAAGTGCAAGAAAGGTTATCAATCATATGAGCAAGCCAGTTACATTTATCTTTCTAGTATTCAACCCAACCAATCGTAAGCAGCCCTTCCAGACAGCAAGTGCTAGTTCCCCTTTTTTGAGTAGGCAACCCGGCACTTTTTGAAAGAATCTTCCCTGCCATCCAAGTTTTCTTATATTCCATTGGAGTTTCTTTTCCAGGGCAAGCTAGTTATCGGGAATCCATGTTCAGGGCTGAATATTGATTTACTTTATGTGGCAAGATCCATTCAGCAGGTAAGGAGTCTTTGCCAAGGCAAAAACACTATTTCAAATAGCAAGGAGGCAAGCGTCAAATCAACCAGGGAATTCATTGGAATCGTCATGATTGGCAAGCGTAGTAATCGAGCTCTTCCCGTTGCGAGCGGTATCGGCATGCGACAGGTAAGAGCTAGGTAAAGAATTATGGACGAGATAGTAAAACCCTATGACTTTTTCGCTATAGCTTATATAGACGATGTCCTGATCTTTGAAACGTAACGTACTTAACGTACGTTAGAATTCGTACGTGACGTAAGTGCCCACTTCAAGCATGACGAAGCATTTCGGAAAAGTCTCAAAAGTGCGGTTTTGAACATTTGGTCAAACTGACTGAAGATTCTTGCTGCCGAAATCCTTAGGATTAGTGTTTGGCGGTTGGGTACCGGGTACCTGATCCATTGGAGAGCTCGTTCTGTGGTTTGATTTGATTACAACCTTGGCATACCCCGGCACTTGCTCCGGCACTATTATTAACATAGAATGCCGCAGGACCACGGGCTCTTGCTTGGGCGAATCAGCCCTTTACCTTTACTCTTCGATTTCCTCCTTCACGTGCACATGCCAAGGAAGAGAAAGAAGATGCTGCTTGCTACAAGAGACTAGAAAAAAGTTCGAAGACTGCTAATCGAGTGGGAAAAGGCTATCCTATCGTAGGATAGATTCGATGATCCGCCTAGGCTCAGTCATTGGTCAACTTTCTTCTCTCTGTCTGGTACTGATTCCATAGATCTGAAAGGTTTACAGAGCTGGGAACACGCTTTTGTCGACGATCCCCCTTTCCCGAAAGCAAGACATCCTATTCCATTCCATATTTGTCGGGAACCCAATCTTTTTTAGAGCATAAGGCATCAAACCTTTTCCTCTATTGTTCACTGTGTGGGAGCTATTGACTGAGAATCCATCTTTCCCGGCATCCAGAAAGTTTGCTTTCTAAGCGAGTTCCCCCCGTTGAGCCGGATAAGAAGAGTAGCCCACTCAGGGCAATGCAATAAGGGAAGTGCGAGCTCTGTTCGACAATGAGGGATAGAGCTCTATCAAAACCACGAAGGAGGGGTTCAAAAGACCTCTTTCTCCTACTATTGACCAGAGACTGGTGTTTGCTTTCTTGTGGTCCAAAAGAAACGATCTTTCTACGGACTTCAGAGGTTCACCTCTCCAATGAAGGAAGCATTGGGACGATAGGCTTTTTCGCTTTTTCCTCTTCCCCTCTTCCATTGAGGGAGATCCTTTCTTGGACGAGTAGACCGATCATCGCACTTCTTTTGAACTGAGGTCTGATGTGTTTCCGGAAAAGCCCCTTGCATGTGGTGAATCTCTTTTTTCCATCTCTATCTCCTTCCTTGCATCCGAAGAAGCAATGTCACTCGATCTTATCAAATGGACCCATGATGACGAGTAGTAAGTGATGAGTCGGACTTATGTAATCTTAGGCCAAACTCTAACTCTATAAGAGTTTTATGGAATTTCTTAAACTGGGCTCTGAGAGCTTTAATCCGTACAAAACTGACTTAGCATACGTGATTAGGATATTGTAGATGTACAAACCGGGTGGTTGCTTAAACCTTCCCCACTCACAGCCCTCCCTTTGGTTTTATTCCTGTGTTATTTCAATTGAGTGAGGCTAGGCTTCGCCGACTGAGAATACCATCCTATTTAGTATGAGTTGAGAGTAAGATGAAAACCTCAGCCGGCTACTTCCTGATGCCGGGCTGTGGGTAGAGCAAGAAAAGGTAAGAGTAAAGCGCTCTCCCTCTCAACTACTTCTACCTTCCAAGCCAACCCCTTACAATATCCTTGGCTCATATCTGATTCGGAATAAAGAGGTCTTGTTGCTTCTTTGGTGATGGTCCATTTGAGTGTGCACTTCAAGCTCTAGCTGTAGTGGGCTACCTTTCTATAGGAAAATGGGCTTTCAGACTTAAAAGCTGCGCCCTGACCTTACCTTACCTTACCTTACCTTACCTTACTACCTTACCTTACCTTCCTTTACCTTACCTTACCTTACCTTACCTTACCTTACCTTACCTTATTCGGCAAATTCTTATTCAATTAAACCGGGATTCCTAACGTAGAGAAAGAGAAAAAAGTCTTCCGTCACGACTAGGCCACAAACGCGTTTAGATCATGGCATCTTCATAGCATAGCCTTGCTTACTACCTAAAATATAGAGACTGAAAACTACGATTCTAGTCGAGATTGAGAACTTTTTCAGGGTATCGAGAGCGTCGAATTCCGTAATCGGGCCAAGAGGAGGGGATAGCCGAACCTATCCAAAGGGCCTCGCCAACCGTTCCCTTTAATAAGCGATTGCCTATCCTACGGGGATTGTTTTTCAGTCTCGACCCTTAGTATGATAGACGATCTGGCTATGAGCTTCTGGGCATGCGAGGCTTGATTGAATCCAAAGTGACGTCCGCATGAAGGGTACTGGGGTGCTATGGTACGTCCCCTGTAGGATTAAGTGAGGGTCGGGGAAAGAAGAAATCAATGCTCTAACGCCCGGCAAAGGGGATATCAAGATTCACGTGCGAAGGGACGAGCGAAAGGCTTCCTAGTAAGCCCTTCGCTCGGGAAGAGAAAACCACCTGATTCAGTTCACCGAGAATCGTCACCACTTCTGAACAAGGGAATCATACCCCTGGGGAAGCAGAGGTTAATAAACTTTTTTAAAGAGCAAGCCCGTTAGTTAAGTAAAAAAGACTCCTCGGATTCAAGGGACTAATCCTTTCCTTTGCTGGAAAAGCATTATACGCAGGGTTGGGCTTCTTAGTGAGCCTTATTGTGCCTAAGGTCATAGAAGGGGGAGGAAGATCTATCCCTAAGAGCTAAGAAAGAAAGACTAGAAAGAGAATGCTACTACCCCTTCTGGATAGCCTTAGGAAGAGTGAATAGGCACAGTACCAGGGACCGAACTCTTAGGCCAGTCTGAAAGAAGAATTACCACCGATGAAAAGGCAATATCCACTCGTAGATCGGGGATTTCGGGGTTGGTTATAGAATATGACTCTTTTGCATATCTTTAAGACGGTCTACTGTTGATAGGGGGTAGGGTAAGGCAGTACTTCATCAATAAATCTCTGGTAATTTCCGAGTTGTAAGATCCCTCCTTAGTCCAGAGAGAGTAGCGAGGAGAAGGTTCTTTATAAACCTTACTTTTATCCTTACTTTACTACTTTACCTTTACTACTGTACTTCAACCTTAGCCTATGCCTTCCGCGCACAGGACAGAGGAATTAACTTTCGCACACACGAAGAGCGAACTCCCCTAAAAGGCCTTTCTTTAAAGTCTGTTTGAAGGGATGAATTTATGTTCCCTCATCGAGTACTTTCCTTACTGAATTGTTCACCGGAACTACTTTTCCTTCACTTAGAAAGAATCTTTATTGCTTAACGGCTTTCGGGAAAGAAATAAGGAAGGTACGGTTGGAAAGAGAGTAGGACTAGGACTAATAGTCAGACAAAGCAGCAGACAGGCAGGGAAAGAAGCTCAAAGATGCTCTTAGTACCTGAATAGTAAGTCCAGATGAACTCTTTTCCTTTTATGGGAGCTTTCCCAAAGCCTCCTTCCTCTACATTCATAGCTTTCACCCTTGGTCTTCTTTATCACACTCTTTGTGGCGCATAAGTAGTATGCCTTAAGAGAAGAAGAAGATTTCCTGCTTCCGAGCAAGGAGGAGAGATTCTGAACGGAATTACTGAATGGAATTAGGAGTAACAATCCCCAATCTGGGTTCAATACACCAAATTCTGGTATTCGCTCCTAACTCGATCTAAGCCTGAAGTCAAGTAAGGACAGATTCACTCTCGTATTAGAAAGCGGAGAAAGCCGCCAAGCAAGCCAAGCAGCGGGCAACAGATAGTGCGGCGAGAGCTGCAAGCATTTCTTATTAATCGAGTTGAGTTAGGTAGGCGGACCCCTTTTATCTTACTCAGTTTGTGGGNGAAGAAGAGAGAAGTACCATCACATACAGCAAAAAAAAAAAAAAATTACTATCAAAGAAATAATTTTTAAAAATAAAAAACTTTTATACATTATTAATATATCACTATATATACAGTGGTTATGCTTTAATTAGATCATATGTATAATTCAAGATGCTATATGAATTTGCTAATATATATCAACGACACATTAGCAGCTTGCTGCTACTTTGCAGCTCCACGTCTAACATTTTGCCCCACTACGATTTCTATCTAGTTTTCTATTATAAGAACCACAAAAGATAGCAAGCAAATTGTTATAATTTATATAATATAAACCATTAAAGTGCTCAAGTACAAATCACAAGGTTATAGAGGTGTACATTTTGAAACCACATCAAGTTGCGAATGCGTTACACCACATACGAGGAATTTTTTCTTCATTTTTCCAAATTAATGTAGGCTAACAATTACTCCAATCAAACACAACAAAAAGTAGTATCAAGTTCCTAGTATAAGTCTACTGGCTAATTCATATCTGGAGCATTTAAGGTCATATTATAGATATTCACATAAACCTTAATGAACCAATTCCAAAACGAGCATAGATAGCTTTCACATGATTTTCCAGCGTTTTATGATAATCTATTGAAACACACAACATAACTTTTACAAGTTTAAAACACTGTGAATAGATAGGATAGTAATAAGATGCAGCTTTTGTTCTAAAGGTGCTGAATTTACCAAAACTATGCACAACAAGCTGTCCCAGTTCATCATTCTCCACAGGAAGAACAACAGAAACCTACAAATAACTATAATTCAGGAGAGAGAGAGAGAGATTATAGGTATTCTCCTCGATTATTCTAGAAGACATCAGGATGGAATCGCCCGGGAATTGAGCCGCTCTGCTGAGCCTGTCTGAGGTGCATACTCAGCGCATAGTTGTTGATCTGTTGTCCATCAAAAAAATTACAAAAGAAAATCATTAGATGATTAGGCCGAGCTTTTTCGCTTTAAAAAGGGGGGAAGGAAAAATCAAGTTACCTCTAGGGTTTTGACTTGCTCCTGGTACTGAGACACCAACTGCTTCAAATGCTGCAGCTCTTGATTCATCTGATCATACTCCTTTTGGCGCTCATGTTGGATCGCCACCGCTCTTTTCAGAACAGTATTCTCTCGAAGCATGGCTTCCGCATGTTCCTTCAGCAACAAATTTTCCTATCCAACATATAAGAAAAACTTCATCAGCCATTTCAAAGGAACAATTGGGTCTCTAGCCTTGCATTCCGTTACTATCATGCTCGGTTGGCATAGTTCCCAACACAAGAATGAACAAAAATACCTACGTAATTGACATCTGAAACGGCCACACTAACAACTTAAACGGACTTCTCACCAGACTATTTCATGGCCATCTACAGTTAATTCAACCGAGAAACTTGATGAAAACATAAATTGTAGTGGAATCGAAAAATTAGGGACCAAATTCTAACAATCAAACAGTTGAAGGACCAACTACAAGCCCCTTCTAAGCATCACAATTCACATTTCTTGTTTTGTCATCTCAAGGCAGGAATTTTAAGTTTTAACAAATCAAAACCTGTTATATGACTGTTCAACAACCAACTACTGCCAACAAAGAATTGTGAAAATACCTTATGAAAACTCTCCAGGGCTTCAGCACCAGCGCGCGTAATAATGGACCTCTCCAAGACCTCCAGTGTTCTTGAGGCACGAGCCCTTGCATCATCCATGTTAGATGCGTTCATCATTTCACTCACAAACAACTCAACCCATCCAGACCCATCTGTTGGAAGATTTTCTACAGCCGGTGGATTCTCAGCAACTGCCTCCGCCCCACCATTATTCACACCATCTGCTGCAAGTTGCCCCAAAAAAAAAAGCAATTTGAGTCAAATGCATCAAAATGATCCATGTATACTGTTTTCTCATAGTTTTACTGTTTGCAAGATGAACAGAAGAAGATAACCCAGATCAAGCACTGAAAATGACTGTGGCAAAAATCAAAAATAAAATTTTTGATGCCCATATATAGAGGCTCCAGTTTGGAGCTTCAAATCAGTAGCTCTTCCCATTCAAATTCTAGCAAGTAGCTTAAAATCAAAATTTAAAAGAAGCACTCAACTATCTGATATCATTAAGCCTCTCCAATACCCATATAAAGAGGAAAAGGAAAAGAACAGACAAGGATTAAAGGACATCATAAAAAGTTGATCCATCTTGAAGTTCTGATCATCTCATAGCTAGAACAAAAGAACATACCAAAAGGAAGGATTAGTCCTACTGCATCTATAAAGAAATGGTGATTATAAATTAACAAATGAACAGAAGAGCACAGTTTACATCATCACTTATGAGCAATTTAAAAAAAGGCAGCAACATTCTTGAAAATTACCTCTCGAAAAAAGTTCACATCCAACGAAAAGATGGAAACAGTGGATAAGTAGAGAAAACCAAAATTACCATGTTGCTGTATCAAGACAAAAATTGACCGAAGGTTAATACCAATCCAAATGTGTCATACCTTCAGTTACTAGCTGAATATTCGGTGATATTCCACTTCCAGATTCAATAAAAGCAGAAGATAAGTTAGTTTCAGCAGACTCCAAATGCAGATTGTTCAAACTCTTTATTGTAGAATCCAAATCATTTCCAGATGCTTCAAGGGCTCTTTCCAGAAACTGAAACCATTTCCACAACAATTATGAGCTATGTGACATACAAGAAAAGTTTTACCAATGAATTACAAGAAAAATTTTATCTATCAGACCTTTCCTTAACTAATAGAATTATTGGATTTATACAATATTAACAGTCCAGTATGTAACTATCAAAAAGAAGAAGCTTCAAGCATATAAAAATCAAAACATGCAATCCAAGAATGTTTCCCTAATCAATCGGTACAAATTAAATGAATGGACTGAAAAAATTATTTAAAAAAAAAACTGCGAGTTATTTTGTAGAATCACTTTCAAAGGAATTTCAAAGTCTAAATAGACTAGTTCCACAATCTGCATTACCGCATCTCATACTTGAACATTTCCCTTGAAAGAAAGCTACAGAGTAATCAGAAGCGATCCTAACTATCTACTCACAAGAACACCCTTTTCAAATGGATCTGCTGAGGCTCATCATAAAACACCTAGGAGATGAATATTTCAAAGGAGAGACCAACAAATAAGAGAACTGGATCTTCAATTAGCTAAAAACCTCTCAGAGACTCATTTAGGAAAGTGAATGCACTTAAGCGCTACATGTCTGCCCTTTCCATGCAAGCTTACACCTGTTGAAGGCGCACCAAACAACTTTACATGCTTGCTAACCAGGAGTTACACTTCTGTAACTTCACGACAAAATGAACTACTTTAAGAGGAAACCGTCACAATGGACAGCACAAAAGGACAGAAATGCACCACGTAAGAAATTACAGCAAACAATCTCAAAATTTATGGAAAGTAACTCAGTAAAATGGAGAAAAACATGAACAAAGGCCTAAATTTTACCAGTCAACTAGAAGAGCCGAATTAGAAGCCAAATAGGGGCATAGAGGAAAATAATATACAAAATGTTCCAAATTGAGATATTAGGTGGTGCAAATTGTTGGAGTAAATCTAACATGTCCAGCTGGCTTGGCAGAGACACTTTTGCCAACAATAAATTTAGGTCCATTTATTCATGCAGAAGTAGATCATTAATAGAGAAAAATATTATCCTTCCTGCAGTAATCCTAACTGAATTATCATTTTAGCCATTTGAAATATTATTAATTCAACCGCTCAGCTTCATTAATTGGCATAGCTAATTAAAAATGCAGCCTTCAAACAAGCGAGAATGAGAGCCCCCATCACCACCGGCACTAACAAATCAGTATATTTCAAGTCTCTTCTGATTAATCGCAATGTTTACAACTAGCGAGGTTATAGTAAATTAAAGAACAGCCACTTTCAGCATTCTTGATGATTACAATTACTCCGACAAGAGTCGACCAGCTTACAATCATGAGATGATTGAACATGCATAAGCCCTTAACAAATTAGTCCGGATCCAAACCACATGGCAGCACCGATCAAAATAACCCACACAAAGGGGTTTACCACATGCAAAAACTCACAGAAGGAAAGGCCATATCGGGATATCAACCACATGTAATAAAAGGCTACGATCTAAACCCGTGAATAATATATTCATGACAAAGTACACTAATGTGAGTCTGTGACGAGGAAGCACAGATTGAAATCCAGATGGCAGACTCTCTCATAAAGAATCCTATTTAAATGTCATAACTTAAAGTGCGTACACTCAAGCAGAAGCTCTCCCAACTTAGCAAATTTCTGGAAAGTGTCCAGACAGAAGATGACACCTTCTGCCCGCAGGGGGTTGCGAGTTGTGTAATCTCCATGCAAGATATATATCGGAGAGATAAATAGGTAGAGTCCCACGACCATCTCGAATGGGGTAATCTCCATGCAAGATATATATATCGGAGAGATAAATAGGTAGAGTCCCACGACCATCTCGAATGGGGTAATCTCCATGCAAGATATATATATCGGAGAGATAAATAGGTAGAGTCCCACGACCATCTCGAATGGCAACAAGAGAAAAGGAAATGATACTACACAGCAGGTTATATAACACGTTTGAAACTATTCGAAGAACTTTAAACTTTTCTGTTGCCTACGCATTGTAAATGAATCCGTATACCAGTCAAAGCACAAGCATCCTTTTCAAATATTCCACGTTCATATACAGATTATAAACAAACATAATCAGAAGGTCATGCTCGTAATTCCTTCAAGAAAAGATTTTTTTTACTCAAAACTATTTTTATAACACAATCATGTTATTCCTACACATTGGTATCAATAATTTAATCACATGCAGATCAAACCAGCACCAGATTGATTTCGGACCTCATCAAGAACCATAAAAAACACAACTGTTACCATTCCACACACAAAATTACATCAACAAGACGAGAAAAAAAAAGATATATGACTCATTCACCTGCTGGTCCATTTCTGGGAAGAGCGCCCTGAGATGAGCCAAATTGCCGCCGCACCGATCGGAGGGCCGGCCCGGGGAGAGGCGGAGGGCGGCGGTGGGTGATGGGGCGCCGCCTCCGGCGGCGGCGGCGGCGACGGCGGAGGCGGCGGCGACGGCGGAGGCGGAGCGGCGCGGCCTCTTAGAGGACGGGAGAGGGGCGTGGAGGAGCTCCTCGAAGATGGACGAAGAAGAAGACGACCTCTTCCCACAAACTAGGGCAGACATGGTGGTGCCGAGGATCCCCGCGTCCGCCGCCTCTCCTCCTCCTCCGCCGCCGCCGCCGCCTCGTAGTCGCCGGAGCCGAACCCTACTCTCGCCTCCGCCGCCGCCGATTCCCTAGAGAGCTCCGCCGCCCATGCAGAGGCCACGATCTCGTCTTCGTGAAGGAGTTAGGGTTAGGCTTGGGGTTCGAGATGGAGAAAGAGAAGAGGAATGGGGCGGTCTCGTATATACGTAATGGTTCTCTTTCCTTTTGATCAAAGGGTAGCCCTTTTTGGTGCTTTGCTTGGAAATGAGAGTAGGGAAATATTATATGCATATGATGTGTATC
>NC_033631.1:0-14314 GCF_001540865.1 Ananas comosus | reverse complement strand
AAAAAAAAAAAAANGAATAATCACTGTTCACAAAAATAAAAATGCTGGGTGATGCGTGAGGAAAGATCAATGATGTATTTTTTCAAATATTTGTCGAATTGGTCTGAATTAAAAGCTATAAGCAAAGAATATTTTTACATAGTTACTTCGTTTTCACTATATTAGTAGTTTTCACTATATTAGTATCGTGCTAGTATAATAATGTCCTTGTTTTAGCGCTTGATTGTTGGTACCCAAAGTCTCAATTTCGAAGCCTAGTTGTTTTACATTTATAATTTGATTCATTTCTTGAAAAAAAAAGAAGAAATTAGCTTGTTATTTTTCTCTAAAAGAAAAGCAATTTAGTAATTGTGATTAGAATATGATATAAGTAAGTTATTTACTTAATTTAAATATCTTTATCTTCTGTATTGAACTGCCGGATTTATATTTTATAAAGAATAGTTCAAAGTATAGTACGTTGTTCTACTTTTAATGTAGTAAACAATTAAAGGACATGTTTGTTCCACTGAGGGTGGAGGAGGTGACGTAATTTTCGGCTGTAAAATGGCTATTTCCATCATTTGATTCTCCGTAAATCAAATTTGCTCATAAGTTCACTTGCCATAATCCCCATGATATGCTTTGCCACTTCACCCTACGTGGTAGTGAAGTCAATTACAACAAAAAAAGAAATTAAAAAAATAACAAAAAATTAATTACTGTAATTTTCTTTTCATCCTCCTTATGTGCTAAGTATGAAACTTCTAGTAAAACAAAGATAAAAATGAGGATAATTACAGTTTTAAACCATTAGCTTCTATCAAACAAATAGTAGTGGAAATATAATTTCACTTGAACTTCGGTTCAGTTAAAGTTTTTTCAATCTAAAAATCAATTAGAGTAAAATTTTTTTATTTCTTCAATTTGCCTAGCCTGGTTCCTTCAAACACTCTCTATTAATATTCCCCGGCCGATAAATGGCAAGAAGAATAAAAGCACGACGAATATACTCTCTAAGAATTATACTACGTGATCACTAGCGATCTGCTCTTATCCCGTGGTATCAAAGAATGAGATCATGTCTTTTATCTTGCCTAAAAACCTTCTCTCATTGGAGAAAGACTCTCCCGCGGCAAGGCAGTCCAGCTGCTTTCTTTATCTCGCTTGCCGCGGGAGGCTTCGGTGCCCCGGGGGTTTTATTTTATAGTTGAAGATGCAGTTCAACATTCTTCAAAACAAACATACTCTAATTGTATTTAAGTCTTTAGGTTTAATTACAAAAATTTATATAAAAAAAAATTACTAAATGAGAAAATTATAAAAATATTGTTAAGCATACTCTAATTTATATATTGAGAGAAAATTACTGAGATTAAGATGATTCTTATATTGATAAGATGAACCAATATTGTTAAATATAAAAATATTTAAAATACCATTATTTTTTTAGAGAATAACGGTTGTTTCGTATTATTAATATGACATCAAAGTATGAGGTCTTGAGTTCGAGTTATGTGAGGCTCCTAACATTATTAATTTTCTTCCATTCAATTCTACATCATGAGCCTAGCGAAGAGTCTCGAGTGCATGCGCGTTCCATATCAATTTAAGCTTTTAGAGAATAACGATTATGTCGTATTATTTGATAAAATATAGAATTCATAAATTTAATGTAGAGTTCGAAAAATTAAATCCTTCCATTGTCCTTCTTTCTCTTTCCTCCAATAAAAAAATTTCTTTCGGTCCAACGTGATCCGTAGACTAAATTGGCGATCTTACTTCGCCCTCTCCTTAAAAGTCCTAACTAGATATAGAAGATAGGTATTCTTTTCTTCTTCTTCTACAATCGTCTCTCTCTTATTCTTTATTCTTTGCTTGCCCTCTTATTTCTCAATGTTCTTTCTTGCTATAACCTCACATAAAAAGGAAGCAAATGGATCTGGGTTAGTAAATCATGTCACGATTCATTCTACCCTACAGTTCGAGTAGCGACCGTCGCATCTCCATACAATTCAAATCTGAATTTTTTGAATTTGAACCTTATAGAGCTGTAAGGCTTTATGGGAAACTAATAACTACATCTACTCACATTCGTGGGAAGTAATTACATGTTCACAAGAAGTTAATCTCTTTCAAATTTCAGCTGTATTGTGACCCATTTAATATTATATTATATGTTGAAATATAAAATATGTTTTGAGATCTCTATTTTTTAGCTATTATTTGCTCTTTGTTACTGTATATGTTGTAATATATAAATAGTTTGCAATAAAATTGGCTTGGAATAATTTTTTCTCCAATTTCTACTCAAAAAACACTCAAGGGTAAGCCCGAGCTACGCAATAGAATGTCCAGCAATCCATGCACAACAATAATATAAGTCAGTGCGATATGGACTACTACAATTAAATGCAAAGTACCTATATCTATATTATATTTTCTCGTAGTCTGCTTTGATTGCACTATCTGGTCTTATTTGCAAATACTACGAGTAAGTTTTAGATGATTAGAATACAATCTGAAAAAGTTAACAACTAGCAATACATGCATAATCAATCTATACTAAGATGCTTATAACTATGCTCTATACTCAATACTCGACACCTTGGCACTACCAATGTCCTAGACACAAACTTATTAATTTGATTAATTAGCTCAACAAACCAACACAAGTCTCTACCACCTCCAAACATCACACATGTTACTCTATCAAGGCTCGTCATAACATACCTGGTATGGTTCATTAGGTGTACGTTATTCAGAGTAGCATAATAATATATCTCTCTCATGATAATGTATTCGGCTATCCAAGCATAAGTTATTCATCCTCATTGGATTAATTACTCCTAGCCAAGATGTCTCCCATTTTGCTAATCTTTTTGGTAGCCGAGATGTCTCCCCTTTCATTACTCTTCTAGCAAAGATATGATACTCGTTCACACTGTCTCACATGCATCTAATCCTATTGTCCACCTTAGTTAGTTAATTTGCGTATAATATTCGGATTGTCGCGAACAATCGGCAAAACGTATAAAACGCTCCGTTTATGAACTTTTTCTGAAAAATCAGAATAAAACGCGTTTTTTCCCTTGCACAGAGTATTCACGATCAAAACGGTTTTTCTGAATTATTTTCCAAAAAATCCGGATTGAGCGGCGGTGGAAAGATGAAATTTCTCAAGAAAATTTGGATTGGGCGGCTGCGGAAAGAAGATGAAATTTTCCAAGAAAGTTTGAATGTCACGCCCCGGATTACTCGTTTCCTCGGGCACGCTAACAGACTCTTCGTATACAAAAAAATTTTCCCTGTATACGAAGCGATAGCTGTACCTGCATCTGTAATCATACAACACTACAACCAGTAGTATAGAGCTACTAAAGAAAATATATATAAATAACATTGGTTCAAATACATATATAGTATCCTGGTACAAAAACACACGCTCCAGTGAGACACTAACATCAGTATGTAAAAGAATAAAAACTACAACTATCTGTAGCTGGTATAACTCTAGATCAGCAGCAAAACGGGAAGGGATCTAGCTCACGACTCTATTTCCACGATCAGTCACCACGACAACAGCAGCCGAAGAAGAGGGCTCTGCAAAAAGGATCCACAACTGGGTGTGAGAACTACTGCAAAAAGAAATAGTCCTCAGTGGGTACCGCTACCGACCTCAACGGCTCACCCACTAAGTCTACTATAAGATATCGAAATTCGACGACGTTGGCTAACTTTGGACAAATGGGCCAAAGTGGGCGATTAAACGATTTGGACAAGTTCCATTCGGCGTTCCGACAAATTTGGAAGAGCAAGAATGAGTTCTGAAGGTGTTGGAATGGGTTGGACATCGATCGACGCAAAGAGGAGCCGAAATGAAGTTAAAACAGCATTCTGGAGCTACTGTACCGGTACAGGAGTGATGGCTGTACCGGTACAGCCATCGTAGCAGGCTGCGTAGCTCTCAAGTTTGAAGGCTCCAGGTGCTGTACCGGTACAAGGGGCTTGTACCGGTACAAGCTCTGCGAAACCGAGAACCCGAGCTCTCGGGTTTGCGCTCGGTCTTGCTGTCACCCAGGCCTTGTACCGGAACAAGGTCCCGTGTACCGGTACAAGAGCACACGAACAGCAGGACTGTTTTGGAAAAAATAGAAAATAGAGGGGCTTTTTGGCATTTTGTTACAATAGAGGACTTAAACCCCTCTCTCTCAGCCTCTCTCTCTCCTCAGCTCACTCTCTCTCTCTCTCTAGCCGAATAGAAGGAGAAGAAGGAGAAAAGGAAAAGAGAAAGAAAAAGAAGGAAAAAGAGAGGAAGAAAAGGAAGGAGAAGAAGGTTTGGGAGCTCTTCTTCACCTCATTCTTGGCTTAGGGCTTGCTTTGGAGCAAACCCTAGAGGTAAGCCTCAACCCCTTTCATGGTATCTTGAATTTTTATGAGGGTTGGTTGGTTTTGATGGTTCAAATGGAACCTAATGAACTTAGAGGACATGGATTTAGCTCACAATGAAGCTAGAAACCATTGCTTCCCATGGGTGCTCAACCTAGGGCTTAATTTTGGGGATTTTGCAAATATTAGGGTTTGATCTCTTTTGAGGGGTTAGAAATCTAATTCTTATGCTTATAAACGCGTAGGCGAAGATGGTTCATCGATACGAGAATCGAATGCGAAGATATCGCCATTTGAAGTGCTAAAGGATTAAAGCTAATCCAACGAAAATTAAGCGGCGACAAGACTAGCACGAGAGCGCGTCTCGGAGTGTTTTCGGCATCACCTAAGGTGGGGGAGTGCCATCCCGAAGTCATCGGGCTACTCATTATGTCTAAGTTTAAATATGACCAAGTTGCATATTGTGCATGTTCTTATAGGGTTAAAGATTAATTATATTGCTTCAATTTGCATGCTAGTAGCTATAGATATGGTTGATTGAATGATTTATAAACTAGTATGTATGAGATTAAATGATAGAGTTTAATGATGAGAATCAACCCTATATGAGATGATTAGAACTTATAATGTTAAAGAACTAACATTGTTGATGAGTCTAAATGACGAGTGGCATCTAGTTAGAAAACTATGATTGAGTGGCACATGTTTGATGTTTACTTGAGATGATCTTATTAGTGTGGTTGAGACACTATGAGATTGGGTACAAGAACTTATTGATCTATGCTAATATTACCCTCAAAGGGTTGTTGTTGCTCGTGAGTTGATCACGCTCACATTGCCTGTCTGCGCTTGGTGGGGTCGCTCCCCTCAAGTTGTGCGCTCCGGAGTTTGGTCACTAGAGAGGCAGCCCTGCTCGCTGCTCGGATAGCCGCTTGTTATCCGCAGGCGTACTCGGGGATAGTCCAGCTAGGCATCCCTCGGAGGTCGATATGTGAGCCCTGCTTGTGAACCTTGCGTTCACTTGGAGATTGGGTTACCCAGTGAGTCTTACCCATGATTGATGTTCATAGTAGCCATTCATTGTTCATATCAGCTTATTTGCTTTCCTAGTAGCATGTTTTAGAGCTTACTATGATAGCTGTTGGAGAGGTTCATAGTTGCTTACTTACCCAACTTTACTTATTGTTCATGCATCCATGATGTCAGATTAAGGCATAGCTTGATATACCTGTTTCACATACCTGCTTTCAGTTTAGCTTAGTTTTATATATATGGCATATATATCTCTCTATGCCTGCTTAAGACCTAGTGGGTAGATCGGCGGAGTCGGCGGCCGAACCCACTGGGAACTATTCGTAGTTCTCACACCCTCGTTACAGGTACTAGCTCGAGCGCCCCGACTAAGCGGGAGGATCGCGGCAAGGGTTTAGCGCCCTAGCAGTTTGATAGTTATTTTACCTTTCCTATTGCATTAGCACCACCCTGTACTTTTGTTTATATCTTTGAGAGTAGATGTTGTATAGGGTGAGGATTTGGAGAGATTTGATGTATTACATTTTGATGAAAAGAATACAGGTTGTAATTAAAGGTTTAAAGCTAATGATGTTGGGAAGGATTTCATACGTCCTAGTTTATGTTTAAATAGTTAAGTTTCTCTCTTTTGTATACTTGTATGATTTTACTTGTATCGCTTGCTCTAGTTGGTTGTAGCACTGTTTGTGCTTTCGTTTCGTTGTTGATTGTGTATGAATGCAAGTTGTTTTTCCTGAGGACTTGTTGTACACAATCTGTTGCCTAGCCTTGGGCGGATAGGGGAAACTCCGTCCGTTCGGCATCATGCACGCCGCCCTCGAAACGGACCAAATTGGTACTGTTTTTGGGTGGAGCGGTCGGGGGCGTGACATCTACAGATGTAAGCAGGGATAGTAATGAAAGCTGGAACAAATATACAGCTATATGCCACTATACTATCATAATCCAACACTAACTATCTGTAGATGATGCAAGTCCTTACACAATCTCACTAGGGACAGTGAGCACACCCGCCCCGCCTATCGAAGCGAACCCGTGTACTACCCTATGAGTAGCCGGTGGAGAAAACTCTCTAGGAACTGAATACACCCGTTCCGTCTGACTAGGCTACACCGTAGCTCAAGAGTAGCCGGTAGAGAAAACTCTCTAGAGACTGTGAATACACCTGTCTCGCCTAACTAGACTACACTAGGGGTGGAAACGAGCCGAGCTCGAGCGAGCTTATCTCGGCTCAAATTCGGCTTGAAATTAATTTCGAGCCTAAATTTAAGCTCAAGCTTGGATTGAAATTAATTCGAGCCGAGCTCGAGCGAGCCTAATTTCGAGTCGAGCGAGCGTCGAGCCCTAAACGAGCGCTTTGAAATTCTCAACATCATACGATCAATAGTTTAAATTGTGTATAAAACATTTATCTATATTTGATACCAAAAATAGGCTAATAGTTAATACAAAAATAATTATATAAAATAAAATTATTATAATATAAGAAAAAATAATTTATGGAGTTAATATCTAATCTTTTTAGGCCTACATATCTTTTCTTCCGTTCTTCAATCTCAATATTATTCATTTTATTATTAGTCAAAAAAATAAATTATATACGATAAATATTGATATTAAACTATCCACATCATATAACTAAAGTTAAAATTTATATGAATAAATAATTTTTTTACTTTAAAATTTTGTATATTTTCTCAAAGCAGTACAATTAATAGTAAGGTAGGCAACGACTGGTTTTATGGCTGTTACTGGTAACTCTGAGGGCTTCCGGCTTGCGCAACTTAGGGTGAGGAGAAAAGAAGGAGAGAGAAACATATTGAAAATTTAGAGCTCTGTGAGGAGGGAGAAAGAAAGAAATGAAGATTATAATTTAGAAAATTTTGCTTTTATTTGTCTATTAGGTTTGTTTTTATGAGTTTAACAATATGGCGTAATTTACTAAACTCAGATTATTCAGCTCAGCCTATATATCAATTAAAATATTATATTATATATTTTTATATATATATATATATATATATAGAGGCTAAAGCTACTATCCTATTAATAGGATAGGAGCACTTCGTCCATTGTCCTATCAAATTGTTTGATGATCAAGATGTCCGATCGAATGAAGTCGAGCCGTTGAAGTGATCTAGAGTTTTGAAATATAGAAACTAAATGTTCATAAATTTAAATTTATTTACATGGTGACAAAGTGTTTTTAAAATCGACAATTTTGACGGCGCTATATGCAGCCGTTTTGCTTGTTTACGTATAGAGCCAATCCAAATTGCTTTACAATTTTTTGATAGAAATTTTTATACTATTAGATAAAGTTTGATACTCTGACTTATGAACTTGAGAAAGTCTACACATTTTAAGGAAGGTTATTCATTTATGACGTTCATTTGCTTCTAAATTTTCAGATGACTTGAATAATGATTTTAAATATTACAAAATATTGTTTCTAAACATTTCTAATTGTTATTATCAATTTCAACGTGCCGATTATCAATGTTGAGTTCGATCAATCAAGAACGAACTGAATGGACAATGGCTCCATCCTAATCTAATTAGGATAGTAGCCGGACTCTTATATATATTAACTAGTAATATATATATATATATTATATATTTATATAATATATAATATATATAATATATATAATATATATATATTGCTACTAGAACTACTACTGCTATCCAAAATATTAGAGGATTGTGAGTTTTTCGAACTTTTTTGACCCTTTGATAAGAATCGATATGGTTGGATAATTGGTCGCCCCAGACTAAAATAATACCATACAAAGGTATAATAGTATTTAGTCCAAAGATACAGCAATTGATTAATAGGGGTTGATCTAAGAATCAAAAAATCTGAAAGCACTAATCCTCATGACTTTCATAGCATAGTAAGCTCTAGCTATATATATATATATATATATATATATATATATATATATATATATATATATTTATATAGTATAGTATGAGAAATAGCACCCTCACTACTATGCTATCAGTAAGCACTGGAGCCATCCGTGCTTGCAGCTTCAGTTCGTTTTCGATGTTGCGACTTCGAATCGTCGATCGACTCCGTTAAAACTGATCTAAAGCTACCTTTGAAGTACCTAGAAATATAAATTTTATGATTCTACGAATTCATCTGTTATGAACGACAGGGCTCAAAATCACGCCTGAAAATAAAAAATACTTACAAATAAGTAAAAATATACATTAAATTTTAATAAAGATACTTGATCTTGTTTTTATTAGTATAAAAGCATTTCTATCAAGAATTTAACGTGATTTGATATTTCACACTGTTAAACTTGCAAACCTCACGTTGCCATTGAAATTATTGTGATTTGAGCCCCTTCGGTTCACTAGGCAAATATATCGTAAGAATCACTTTATAAATTATATTTTAGTAGCTTCAAAACTCTAGATCAACATTTACGGAGCGCGATCGACGATTTTATGTTCGAAAAGTCGGCAAATATCGACTAAACGGCTGGAAGCATCGGAAGCTCCGTGCTTTCGATAGCATAGTTAGCCTCGCTCTATATATATATATATTATATATATATATATATATATGATTATATATATATATATTACCTCATATATATAAATATATATATATATTATATATATAATATATATATAGATATCGAGCTTTCGAGCTTTGAGCCTAATTCGACACGGAGCCGAGTAATACTCAAGCTCGCTTCAAATAAATTTCTCGAGGCCTTGTCTTTTTGTTCAAGCTCGCTCATTTATTCGAGTCGAGCTCGAGCGAGGCAAATATCGATGTCGAACGGGAGTCGAACGGCGACGCACGGCTCGCTCATTGCCAGCCGTAGACTACACCGTAGCTCAAGAGTTGCCGTGGAGAAAACTCTCTACAGACTAGTGAATACGACCGCTTCGCCTAACTCATACTACATCGCGTATCTCAAAAGTATGCCGGCCAGAAAAAGAGTCCGACAGGACGGTTGTGACTCCCCTCACGTCACAACCTCACTGAAGGTCAAGAAAGGCGTCACTAACTACTACTGATCCAACCTCACACAGGCTGCCCAAACGGACCCACCCTGCCTGAATCTAGCTCAAAAACCGTCCAAACAGAAACTGCAATCTCATCACACTGAAACCTCAGAACAAACCGACATCAACGCAAAAACACAAAGCCCGACTCCGGAGTGGCACTCGTGGGCGCTACCCAACCGAGTATGCAAGCGTATCTCTACCAAGCTCAATCAGGCTCTCACAGGCTGTATCAAAGTAGAAAGGTTTAACTAGTCTAACAACCATAATCTACGTGTTCTTGGCACAATCCGATGCAAAAATAGCAAACTAGGTCCACTGTCAACCACAACGGTACCCAACAGTCCGGAACACTCTACACTCTACTGTAACAATATACTCGGCATCCCAGCACGAGCATAAATACATTCTATACTATCCTGAGTATCCATTGCCCGCAAACTGCGGTGATACAAACAACCTACGGCTTCTAGAGTTAAATCTGGTAGTTTCAAAAAATGACGGTGTAGAATTGATAGTTTTCTCCTAAGTCAAATTTCAAATCCAAAATGCATAATTTATCTAAATCTCTACTATATGCTCCAAATTCAGATTTTAATAAACAAGCAAATCGATGAATTCGAACTAAACTAACATGATATTCAAGACTAAAAATATACATGTTGACATCAACTAAACTTAGGAGGAAATCCGTAGAATCCGGTAAGCATATCATTAACCCACCTCAAAAGCTCGTCCAACAACGGCGAAAAGTCAAAAGAAGCAAAAAATTCCACGATCGCCTGGCCTCCAACGGCGCTACCACAACGCATGTACGCTCAAACGGCTTTCCGGCGCAACATCGACATCGATCCGAGCTCAATCCGCGATCTCCACCAAGCCACGATCAAAGTCTAGAGAGACAGAGGAGAAAGATAATTAAGTCCCTCACAGCCTCCCTATCCTAATTAAGGCGGTGGGGATAAGGTTTAAATAATCAAGGCAACAAATATCCAAAAGCCCCTCACCTACTCAAGCATTCAACTTTAGTCCCTTATAATATAAATCTTGAGTTTCAAAGTCCGTTTTACATCTATTTTACGTAAAACGTCTCCAACTCAATCAAGCATAAACTTATACTGTAACCTTACCCATTTGCTAAGGTTCAGTATATCACATTGAATTGGGCGACTGCGGAAAGATAAAATTTCTCGGACCGGCGTCGCGCGACCACTACTCCACAGATTCGTACACCTCCTCGTGAGCAGTCGAGCAATCTTGCCGTTCGAATTTGAAGGAAACATAGAGATGAAGCGATAGCAAAGAAGAAAAAAGGGCGAGGAAGAAAAAAATCGCGGCATACAGCGTTGGGAAACATCACGGTCCACGAGGCTGCACTCAGCCTCATGGACCGTATGGAGTGAGAGGTCTACCGTGGACCTCTCACTCTCTCCCGCTTTGTGTTTGTGTGTATGTGTATATATTGTTTTATATTATTTTATTTTTATATTTATAAGAATTATAATTATTTATGATAATAGTATAAATCTAAAGAAAAAAATTAATTTAATAGACGAATTTTTATTCTGAATTTTTAAATGATAAATATAAAATTCTCGTATAAATCGCCTATACGAATTATTGACGAATCTGATTTTCAAACCGTATTTTTCAACGAATTTAAAAATCAAGATACGAATTTTATTTGTATTTTATCCATACCGAACTTTTACCGTATCCGAATTAACTAAGTATGTTCTCCACTTCACATATCAGGATTTCTACTACTTAGCAATTTTATTTTGAGTAAATAGTGAATTATTCTTCTAGTTCACATATCCTTGAGTCTCTTTTAGGTACAAACATAATATTCTTAAGCCTTTGCCTGGTCTTTTTTCTTTCTTGTATTTTTTCGACTCTTTCAGGAGGCTCTAGTTGTCTCCATCATGTACGCTTAGTTCATTTCGCTTAATGAATGAAACAGGTACCTTGCTACCTATTTCTCAAAAAAAAAAAGAAAAAAAAAGAAAAAAAAAGAAGAAGAAAGCCTTTGCCTAGTACTCATATAAAATCCTCAAGTCACTTGCCTGGTATCCGTATAATCATCGGACCTCTTATCCGGTATCCGTCACATGCACGTATAACTACTATCCAAGAGCTATAATCTTTTTTTTTTCTTTTTTTTTTTGAGAAATAGGTAGCACGCTACCCGCTTCGTTTATTTTATTAGAAATAAACTTAGCTAGAAATGTGAATCAACTAGGATTCGAACTTGGATCTCGGGTACCAACCACCAAGCCCTTTACCACTTGCTCTAGGGACGGTCGGTAGCTATAATCTATTGTTGACCATAATATACATATTAATTAATGTGCGCACCCAATTGGGGTGGCTCATATAATGATATCACATCAGCACACCCAACCGGGTGGCTCACACAATGCCAAACATAATATTGTAAATATAAACTCGGTATACACCGTGTGTGTGCGCATCAACATAATGCTCGATCCAATCCAACTCGTGCCATAGAAGCAAGGTATATGACTCAACACAATCAATGTCATAATGATATACAATAGTGCGATATATATAACTATGATATTTAAATGCAGACAAATATGATCATGAAAAAATTTTGCGATAAAATTTTTTGCAAAATTACTAACTCAATGAGATAACATTCTTCACAGTTTATCAATGTAAAGGGTTATCAATGTAAAGGGGTTAGTACAAATTAAAAAAGTATCACTTATCACTTAGAGTCTCTGTTTGTTCCTTAGTCGACTTAGGGTCCAAATTTGGTCGACCGCCATATTTTGACTGCGCTCAAATTGGTTGACTACTAGAACTCAAAGCCTTCCATATTACCTATGTCGGTTGACTGTAAAGTGTGGTCAATCGACCTTGCCATAGCAGAACAACAAAAATAAGACCAAAATATTTTCAATCACAGCCCAAAATAATGCCAAAACACTCAAAAATGATCAAAACAAGGGTGTAAAGCAAGGATTTAAGTGCCGTGGCACAGGACCGTGCCGGAAACTTGCCGGCACGGTGCGTGCCGAGCCATGCCGATACGTGCCGGTCAAAAAAATTCTTATGTGCCGACACATAATAGTAAAAAATATTTATTTTCTTTAGCAATAAAATATTCTAACTATTTATTATATCGTTTTATCATATCTTTTGAACTTTATTGAGGAAATTATTTACTAATTTAAAGAATAGAGGGTTTTGAGCTGTGCCATTAGCACGGGATCTGTATCGTGCCTGTATCTTGTTGGCACGGTACGGCATGGTGGATACGGTCTGTGCTGACGGACACTTAAAATCTTGGTGTAAAGTAACACACACAGCAAGCTACTCATATTTCAAATCTCGGAGTCGAAGAATATATAGGTGAACTCTGCCATCTCAACTTCTACTGCTATAATTGCCAGTTCTCGAACTTCATCAGAGCCCAGAATTAAGGGATGGTTGGCTCCATGAGGCAAGGATGGAGAGGATAGGGGGAGAAAAGGAGAGAGCTATGGTGAAGAAGAAAAGAAAGAGAGTAAAGGAAGAAAGAAAAAGGAGAAAGAGAGTAGGAGAGAGGTGAGATGCATAAAACATCTCTATAAATATTCTCTTTTACACTTTATCCTCTGTCTTTTAAAAACCTCTATTTTATCCTCTTAAAGTACAAAGTTATAGCACTTAACTTGACACTGTTACAATTTTGTAACTATTCCACAAAAAAAATAGTATGATATAACTGAATAATTACTAATATACTTACTTTACAATTAAAAACGATGAAAAAAAATTAATGAGTAAATAATTGAAAATATATTCCATAAAGTTACCTAATTTTAAATATATGATAGGTGTCTTAGAAAGTTTTTCGGTTATACCATACAATTTATGTACAAAATAGTGACGAAAATATACAGTGCTGATCAGTTAAGTGTTATAATTCTAAATATTACGGGTATAGGTTTCTAAATGACTTAGGGGTAAAGTGAAAAAAACAGACATTTATTTTATAATTTTCTGTATTTTAGCCTTTTGATTATAATTAGGCTGTAAAATATTAAGCAGATGAGTAGTGTCTATGGGCATTCTCAATTCTCTCTAAATCTCCAACTACAATTTTTTTCCTCAACTCCCCCAGCAGACTACACTGCAGATGGAGTTTGCTCAGGGACTTTCTATTTTCCGTGTTCAATCTCATTTCTTATGGTTCTAATATCTTAATAGGCAAATTGATCACGAATGTTCAGATCTTTGTCTTTGAGGCTTGATGATTTATATAATGTTCCGATAGTCTTACATCGGATGGAAACAGATTTATGATTAGAAATATAAAGACACTAATAATTTGGGCTTAAAAAATTTGAGCTTAGACTTTAGGAGAAAATTAGGTCTAAATGAAAGGAGTTTGTGACATCCAATAGTTCCACGACTAGGAACCCTAATATTATTTAGGCTAGTGATTTGAACCCGACAAATTATTAGTGCTAACGGGCTGGGTCATCACAATATGGATTCCATCATTTCCTGATCTTACCCCTTCATTGATTTGTTTTCAGCAAATAGAAAGTGAGAATTATTTAACCAGAATCTTCTCGGACAAGGCAGTGGGGGTTGTTTTGTTATTAGGGTTTCTGATTATTTTTTTCTCAGTTCCATAGTTTCTTCTATAGTTTGTTTCCTGAGTTATGCTTGTCTAACCAACTAAAATTTGGCCTTAATACCCTTCGTTTTATTACCAGCTTACATTTGAGGACTTCCTCATATATTATCTCCGCTACCTGGATCAATTAGGTTTGGGGACCTGGTTTCAAACGAAAGAATAAGTATTTACAAACCGAATGTTGATATAAAAGAAAGCATATTTAAGGAGAGAATTTACAGA
>NC_033630.1:12959468-13106968 GCF_001540865.1 Ananas comosus | reverse complement strand
ATCCAAAATAGTTATGAACAAGTTATTACGAGAAAAACAAAATATAATGCGAGAAGAATCTTGAACAAAATAGTCATGATTAACAAAACGTAAAATAGTCATATTGTTTATAACTCTCATAACGATATACCAAAACCTTGTAAGCCAGTGTAACACCATAATCTACTAAAGAAAATTAGAGAAGAGGCAAAGAATGTGTAAAATAGACCAATCTATAATCTCTAGTGAGATAAGAGGGAAAAGAACTAGGAAGCTACTAAACAGATCCACAAATCTACTAGCAAAATTTTGTTCCTATTCTATTCCAAATTAAGTTTTGATTTCAATCTATACATTTTTCACAAAAAAAAAAATGTGTTGTGTAAGAAATGACAATTTTGCTTTCATGCACAAATAAACAATCAAAGCCTCAAATGTGAAATTTCAAATTTTTTTAGAGGCAGAATGGAGATTACTTAAGGGCTAATAACATTTAGTTAATTTTTTAATGGCATCCACTCAAACAAGTAACCAAACAATATTACATGCAAATCCTTTTAATTAAGAGATTACCACTTCCTAGTCTCTAATCCAAAATCTGCAGGTTTTGTCTAAAGCCCTAAACCCTGAAAATCACATAACCAAGTTGCACAACTAGAGAAGAGAGTTGAGAATATATAAATCCTAAACCAATTCACTATACCAAAGCCCTAAAAGTGAAGATCCAATAACAAGGACTAGTCTGAGCTAGCCTATTACATGCTATCAAAAGGTCGTTTATAGCAAACAAGCCAACATTTGATGCCTTAACGGGCTGCATCATTAGAGGATTCTTGGACTGAGCTCCTATATACCTAAAATTTGCCTTTTTAGGAAAAATAAAAATGGTAAAACATAACAATCAGTTTTTAATTTTTTAAGTTGTTCAAAAAAAAAAGTATTGTGCAAATAATCGATGAGAACATTTTATCACATTGGTTTTTTTTTTTTTTCCCTTTGTTGGGCCTTTGAGCTCATTTCAAATTTTTAATCTACAAGAATAAGATTATATTAGCAATTTGCGATTTATTTTTTAATAACTCGATCATTAAATAAATAATGCTAAAAAATAAAAGAAATTCAAATTTGAGATCCATCAAATTCTAGATTATGACTATTTTCATTTCGATTTTTGATTTTTAGAGAATAAGATTATAGCAACAATTTCCAGTTTTTATGGATAGCAGTGCTATTATAGTAAGGGCTTTGGTTAACAACAACTTATCAAGCTTTGCCAAGGCCTCCTAGCAGTATAGAAGCTGCGTGTTTCTTTCGTTCATGTCATCTACATATATCCAAATACAGCAAATCGTAGATACACTATGAAATTCATTAAGAAAAGAATTTAAAAACAACAAGTAAACAATAAATAAATTACACAAGAAATGTTCAAGATATAACAGATGCAATCTGAAGAAAACAAGAAAAAAAAAAATTAAAAGCAAAATAAAAGAAAATAATAAAAACCAAGAGATGAAATCAAGATAATAAGATAGTAATGAGACTAATAAGAGACATGAACAAAAGAGAAATGAAAACAACATTAACTGATAGGATAAGAAGAAACAAATCAGATTAGGACCTTTTTCATTTTTTGAAGGAGAAAGCCTGTAGGCGAGATGCAAGATGCATCCTTTGGAATTGCTATAATGGGGCTTTGATTAACAAGAACTAAACAAGTTTACCAAAGCCTCCTAGCGTTATGCCATTATAAAGCTTGTATTTCTTTCTTTTCTAGCATGTGTTTATCTACCAAAGATAATCTATCCACCGAAATACAAGGGACACTATAGATATCAATGCTTACACCCAAAGGAATACTCTATAAAACACTAAAGATATCAATGCTTACACCCATAGGAATACTCTATAAAGCCATCACCACTAAGGAAAAGAGGCTGAAAAAAATGAGTTCTATATAAAACTATCATTGGTACATAAGAACTTCTGTTAGGAGTGAAAAAAATGTGGATAGTCTCCAATTCTAAACCAAAGACCTCTAGTTGAAAGAAGGACAGGGCCAAGAAGTAATAAGGTACAGGTACTCCCATTCTTCAAGTTTGCTTTGTTTACTAGCAATACAACCTTCACAACCAACTTGAATTGTTTACATTATTAAAATTTTGTTTTCATATGCAATTAATAAATAATTGAACCAAAACCACAAACCTATGGAACTAAGAAAGAGATCCACAAAGTCCCTTTAAAATTTTATTTGCATTGTGTTTATCAATTATCAAATATGGTAAAAATGTCACAAATCAACTTGTATTGTTTAAGTTATTACTATTTTGCTTAATAGTGCCAACTACATTCAACCAAGCATAGAATATGTGGAAGAACAAACCCCAATTTTTAAAAAAAAAAAAAAAAGTTGTACCAATTTTTTTTCTTGAAAGAATATATACATTCTAATATTTAAGCAGATCGCACAAAAAAAGATTAAAAGATGCAGAATGTTAATCAAATTGCAGTGAGTTGTAGTTGAAAAAATTATCTCCGCAAGCGTGATAATGCTATCCATTGGTAACATTCACGCCAAATAACCCCAAGATACAAACTGAAATTTCAACCTACAAATAATGTTTCTTTCAACCCAATTGGTGAAAAGATTAGAGAGGGAGAGGGAGAGAGAGAGAGAGAGAAAAGAGAATTTGACGAATTTCTCCATAACGTTTTAAAAAAAAAAAAACAGTAGCTTAGCACACATTATATAAGCCAGGTATGAACATGAGCCCGCAAATATTAACTAAAAAATCATTAACCATTTCCAATAAATGATAGATCCTCAAACCCCCAAAACCTCCTACACTCTAACCGTTGAAACCCAATACCCTTAAGCCCAAACCACAAAACCTACAAACGTAGAACCATAACACCCCTGAACTGTCCCCTAAACCTCCTAAAGAGAAGAGGGTAGAGAATATGTAAACATAGACCAATCTATAATCTCAAGGGAAAAGAACTAGAAAGCTACAAAAGAGATCCAAAAAAATCTACTTGCAAAATTTGTTTCTATTCTATTTCAAATTAAGTTTGATTTCAACCAATACAAGTTTCACAAACAAATTTGCGTTGTGTAAGAAATTACAATTTCATTTCCATACACAAATAAACAATCAAGCTTTAAAGTATGAAATTTTAAATTCCTATGGAGACAGAATGTTAATCACTTGAAATGCTACTAATATTCAATTAATTTTCAATGGCATTCATTCAATCAACTGACCCAAACAGTTACATGCAAATCTATTTAATTGACATATCATCACTTCTTAGTCTCTCATTCACAATCTATATGTTTTGGCCTTGGAGAAGCAAAACAAGTATATCAAACCCAGACTGTGATTAAGATAATGCATATTTTCATCACTTAATGCTGAATCAAAGAATAACTGCCAAATACCTCAACACATAAACGTGATCAAACTAATCCTTTTCCAACACCTAGCAGTGATAAGAATTCTAGAAGAAATTGCAAAAGAGATAGAGAGACAGAGTCAAAGAGAGAGAGAGACTATGCAAAAACAACCGATTAAACCCGTCAAGGATATAAAAAAGGAAGTACAAGAAGCAACAATTTCCATGCTCAAATACTTCACCATAATTTTCCAATTAAAGAAAATCTAAGAAAGTTAGGCATTTAAAAACATGACAAGCATAATATATTGTGTTAAGTCTTATTAAAAGATCACATTGTACCAAATTAGACGGTCGAAAACTTACTCATTTTCTTCAAGAACTCATTCAATTTGTATCTTTAAGACGGGCCACATGCCAGATCCAAACAACTTGCCAAACAAGGCTGACAAGGCCCAAAAAATTACCAACCACTGCAAGTTATATTTATATTGTAGTTATCTACAAATTAACTTGAGTTAATGAGGATTTAAGCTTCACAAGTACAGAACTGAGCCTCAAAACCCTTGCATCCAAAAGACTAAATCCTTTACTAAAAATCTAGAGAACTAGACTGTAATTGTCGGACCGAAGTGGGGCAAGGCTGAAAGCCGAAAACAAGATCCACGACTTTCACAGGCTTTGCTTAGTTGTAGCAGGCACGGACTAAAAAAAGGCTATAGCACGAATGCAGTTATTTATTATCCTATAAAAAGGGAAAAATATATGTAGAAGCTAACTAATCTGATTTTGGATACATTTGTAAAATATCAAATAAGGTATAGCAACTTTCTCTAAGAAGAACAATTCCGAGACTGCAATCATTTTAATCCTCACACATACATACAACAAATCTCAAACATACAACTTACCTCAGAAGTAGTTTTTGTCACCATTTGTTTTCTTGCAACCTGCAGTTTAACAAACAAACCATCAGTAAATGACTAAAAAACTAGCTAAAAACAAAGGCATATCACTTCTTGACCAAAAGACTAGCTCAAAAAACATCAGTAACAGTACTTCCTACAAAATATTGATGTCAAAAAAAAAAAAAATCAAGAGAATCACTCATACAAAAATGACTGCAATTTCATTTGTTAACAAAATTTACAAAAAATTTAAGTGTGTTTAGCAGCAGGTGGTGTAGTGCTTCAAGTGCAGCAAAGTAGCATGTGCCGTGTAGTGCTTCATGTAGGTAGTGATGTTAGAAGCAGCAGCATAATAATGCTTTATGTAGGTGGTGGTGGTCGTAGCAGTGCAGTGCTTCACGTAGCAGTAGCAGCATGATGTTATGTTTCTTGTACTCTTCAATTAGGTAGAAGCGGCAGCGGTACTACTTCATGTCGGTGGTGGTGGTAGAATGGTGTTTCATGTTGCAGTGATAGTTGTAATGATTCATGTAACAGTAGTAGTAGTGCTTCGTGTAAAGTACTTGAAAATACTATGCTTCCAAGCAAAAAGCAAAGAGATACATTCTCGAATTCCAAGATGGGAAAAATAATCGAGTAAAATAATATAAAGACATGAAGAGAGCAAGAGAACAAACGGATCTAAGACAGTGAGAAATCAAAGGCGTGATGATATAATACCAATCAAATGGAAATATTATGCTTCCAGGCAAAAGGCAAAGCGAGACACATTCTCGAATTTTTCGAGATGGAAAAATAATCGAGTAAAATAATATAAAGACATGAAGAGAGCAATAGAACAAACGGATCTAAGACAGTGAGAAATCAAAAGCGAGATGATATAAAACCAAAAAATAAAACAAAGTAGTAAACAAAAATTTAAAAAAATAATGAAGTATATCTGGGAGGTTACCGAGTATGGTGTGCTCATGGATCGAAATCAGAGAAAAGTGTTGAATCCGCCAGAAACCTTTTCGAATCAGCTTAGGAAACACCACGATCGCTCCGATCCCATCAAAAAGCCGCCGATCGGATGGGAAATCACGGGATCTCATCGCGACTTCGATAGGATCCTCCACCCTTTGAGCTATGAATAGATCGCCGCTTTATTCGGAGATCGCCGAAGAGGCGGCGGAGAACGAAAGAGAGAGGGGAGATGGAGAAAGAGAAAAGGGGAAAAAAAGAGAGAGATGGGAGGAAGAGAGGGGGCTGTGAGACTCTGTCTCTCTCTATCACCATGGATCGATCGATGGTGGTGAGGTAGAAGAAGAGAGGGGGCTGTGAGCCTGTGAGACTCTGTCTCTCTCTATATCATCATCTCTCTCTCTCTCTCTCTCTCTCACACAATTTAGATCGAGGAAGCCTATCTACTGAATCTGCCCAGACGAATGGAGGACGAGTTTCCTAGCGAAACTCCCTCCAGATCGAGGACGATGGAGGGAAAAGAAATTTGGGAACACACGATGAGAGCATGGCGGCTTCGGTCATTCGGTGTGCTTCGTGGTGATTTGGGCGGAATTAGCCGAATTTTTCGAAATCACGACGCGGGGAAGGCAAAAATTCTTGGGCTTCAAGTTTGTTTTTCATATGTCAGACTAATCCATCGGGATAATCTACTGAATCTGCCCAGATGAATGGAACATCGGCCTGATTTGCAGCAAAATGGGCCGAACATCGTGTAGTTGATGCAATGTGCTCCTCCGTATCAGGCTCAATGGGCCATTTGGCGTTAGATATGAGTTGATCTATGCCAAAGGCCGAACCAAAACAAAATAAAGAGTGTCACAGAAAGTAGAATCAATCAGGTTAAGTTGAATTCTTATCGAAGGGCCACGGTCAATTTAACCGGCTAGAGCCATTAGAGGTTACTTGCGGGATGGGCTTGGCCTTTCAGAAACTGATATTCTATTAGGCCATTTAGTCTTGGGCAGTAAAAAGATCTCGCCAGGCGTGGCCCTGGATATCAATTGCTCAGCCCATTATGTTATAAATGCATATAGATCATGAGTCTTTTATCACAATTCTGAAGTAGCATAATCCAATTTCATTGGGCTCAGATGGACTATGCTAAATATATTATATCCAACCAACATGGACAAGTAGAGCCCTCTAGGGTGAGAATGGACCCAACCTGTGCCATTCTCATCTATAATATGCTATCAATGAATTTTAATATGAAGTTTTTACAATAATGAGAAGCAAAAATTACATTGCAAAACAAACAAGGTTGATTTTTTTTTTGAGGCTTTTGAATGTCAAAAATCTCTCAAATAATACTTTATCATACAAGCAATTTAAGCCTATTTGATATTGAGGTCTATCATAACTAGACTAAAAAGAGACAGGACAAAGATTCATAAACATTGCCTTAATCATATGTTAGTCCAACTAGTGCGATTTTGTACAACATAATATTATTTATAAAAATTAATAAATTCTTTTAGTATGTTTCCTGCTGCATATAACGCATTATCTCTAGAGTTCCAAACGAAACCTACATTTTTTTAGTGAGGCTAAAGATGTTCTTAGATGACTTTGTACTTAATTAAATTAAATGTCAATGAGTATAGAAATAAGATATAAAATGCAAGTACAGTAAAAAAAATATACTAGACGTTGTGTGGGCCTGACCATCTCTAGTTACTCATGTCATCCTAGTCGCATAGCCTCTCAATCTTTCTTTTTTTTTGTGCCCAAAATTCATTCTATTAAGACTCATTTTCAAAATTTCGTGTCAGTAATCTAGCCCACTGCTTTGTCAATAACAATAATAATTTATTTGATTTAAAAAGTTTAGGTTGTCTTCCAATATTTTAACCATAAAAATTAGACTTTCACAGCTTTCTTGCGTGAAAAATGTAATTAATTATCTCCAACATCTCGTCGTATTTTCATCCAAAAAGAATACTCTCTGGGCGGAGGCTGAGAACGGCCCAGCCGGGCAGCCCATGCCATTTTATTCTTACGTGTGCTCAAGTTGTTGGACATTCTCAATATAATCACCTGAAAGAGTTTCAAAATTAATTTCAATGACCCAATGCACTAATCACGGACATGCTTTGCAATGGGCCGGGATCTTAGTATTTAATATATTCAATTTCAACCTGCCCTTCAAATCCTGGACTGTATTGTTAGTTAGAGCCCATGATGCTCAAAAACTATAGCTTTCTAGGCTCGGCCTATATTAACTAGGGGCCGGCCTCTAATAATTAAATTTATTAAATTAAATGATAATTTCAAATTATAATTTGGAATTTTGATTTCTTAAAATTTATCTTAATAGTGTTTAAGTTAAATTTTGACTTTGACCTTGAATTTGAATTGCAAAGTCAAACTTCAAATTCAAATTGTTGAACGTGAAGGTGCTCAATCAACAGTTAAATGTTCTATGTTTTATACAAAATTGAAAAATAAAATATATTGATAATTGTTTAAATAAAAATGATAAACACAGATTCAACTGTTAATGTTTTGACATGACTTATTATATTTTTATCATTTTAATATTTATTATTTAAAATAGTTTGTGGGGAAGAGAGGACGGGTTAGGCTAGAGCTCTAAAACTCTAAAAATTCTAAACCCTCGCAATGCATTTGCTAAAATAAGTAGTTGCAGGAGATAAAATATCCAATGTTTTTAGGGATAGAATTGAATCTAGGGAGAGGATCATACAGAACTATTTCTTGTTTGTATATCTTTTAGGGATAAACCACTAAAAATGTTTAGTGATAGCAATGTGCAAAATTACGCCCAAATTAGTTTGACCAAGACTAGATATTGCTGACTGGAGGCGTATAGGCCTATAAATGGTAGATTCATGGGCCGTTGGCGGAGATTGGGTGGACCGGCATTTACGTTGACTGGGAGCCGAAGCTGGATACCAACTAACATGTTGGGTTGAGCTGCTGCACAACTGAAAACACTAATTTGGTCTCCAGAGATCAGGCCCGAATTACGCTGCCGTTGCTTTGGTCCAAAAACGAACTGAATAGACAGAGGAGACTTGCGATCTCTTCACGGAGGCCCATAGGTACACAAAAGGTGAGTTGTCGGCAATAAGCCCAAGCCATGACTGCAAAGAACCAGGCCCCTTTCCGCGGAATTGTCAATGCATTGGGCAAACCGATTTACATATGATAAATATCTAAAATTCTTAGGCACAGAACCGGATCAAGGAAAGGGATCCTAGGAAATTATTACTTTTTGGTATATTTTGTGGGTATAATTGGATCGAGGTTGATGACGCTCCTCCTTCATCGTTTTTCTTTTCCTTCACCTTATGCTCCTAAACCTCTTTTTTTTTTTACTTTTTTTTTTTTTCTGTAGGAAAGTCTGCAGGCTCCTGGCAATCGCGTATTTCTGGGCATAGGCTGACGAAGGGGCCATCCCATGCCGTCTTTCTTTCTGGTGTCCAAGCCTCATACTAATTTTGGGCGAGAAAATTTATAAAACTCATTTTAATGCCTCAACCGACTTTTCATAGATATGAAACTATCTTCTTACCAATGTTGGGTCTTGTTCACGTGAATTTATCATATTCTCAGACGCCTGGCTAGAAACGAACCCAGGACAAAGTGGGCCAATTAAACTTATTACAACCTCAGTTGCAAAATGGTTTTGGGCTTCAGTAAAACAAAATTTCCTGGCACCCTTCTGGTTCGGCAGAATGAGTGCAACTTGTGTCTACAATTCACCTTGGTTCATCATCAACTGCTCCCTCTAAATAGAATATTTTCCAGCTTGAACTATTGCTCCTCAATAACTTTTATCAAACCTTCATACTAATGTTTGACTTTTTACAACATACGTATACAACTGAGGTACATCAAATTTGTTTGCTTAAAAATAATTTTCATATGTTTCAAAAATTTTCTTTATTTTTATTCCTACAAAATTTCTAACATTTTTAAATAAACCCTATTGTTAGGATCCGTTAGAAAAATAAGTAAAATACTTAACCCTAATTAGTGAATGAGTTAAATTGACTTTTTAACCCTCTTATATTATTAGATAAAATATTTATTGAGATGAAATTTTTTCATAATTCTAATTATTAGGACTTTTAGTGGAATATATTTGTAAGGACAAATATATTATTTCACTTATTTGCTGTTAGAAAATAAATAGTGCACTAACAATAACAAATTTGAAGGGCAAATAGGAACATATATGCTATTCGATATATTTATAAGGAGCTGCATGCAATTCACCCCCAAAATAATTAGAGGTTTGGAGATTTCAATTTAAAAAATTGGTTAGGGGGTTGATTTGAAATGGGTAGGTGGGCCTACGAGGCTGATGGGCTGTAACATGGTATGTTTCTCCATTTCGTTGTCATACAAGGATGGAAACGTCAATGGTTAAGGGGATGATTTAAAAAGGGTAGGTGGCCATAGTTGTCTAACCGGGCTTGGGTCCACAAAATGGCCCGAGTTTCTTTGACCGGGCTTGGGTCTTCCCTACCACAACGTTTATCCAAGATTCAACAAAGTTCCTAGCCCTTTTGGATTCACTCCAATGGGTCGGAACTACAAAAAGGCCATCCTAATCCCTCCAATTTGATATGAATTTTTTTTCTCCCTTAGTTTTGTTCCTGCAGTCACATTGTTTGTTTCAAAGTTTCTCCTTCAATTACTAGTTACTACCAATCATCGTCTCATAATAAGCTATCAATAACATTGAAAAATTTATTCTTCCAAAGGTCTGTTTTTATTAAAGGCCCATGAGCCAGGCAGATAAGTTGCCCGTGGCATTTGTACCATAAAATCTCTGGGCATGGCGTGTGATACAGCCCGGCTCACAATCCGGTCTGGGTTCTAAAAAGAAATCCTATCTATAGTTTGTATTAAACCTTCACATGTATTTGTTGGGCATTTAAACTGCTCCTAGAGCATCATAAACTTGACTTCAACAACCCAACCCGCTATTCACGCACAAGAAAAACGCCTGTTTGGGCTGCAGGCCCATAGATTCGGACTTGATTTAGATAAGCTTGAACAAGGCGAAAACTGTTCCAACCTAAATTTGGTAGCTCAAAAATATGCCACAGATTAGTTTTTCAGTACCACTGATAAGCAAGTCTGTTTTGTAAGGTTATTGCTACATATTCAGGGAATTGATATACAAGCAAGCACTCTAAATTACGAACAGTAACATTTGTTGCTCATTCATTGTGCCATACCCGCAAGTTCTAGGTAATTGTTTCAAAATTCCAGTGAGTTCATTTTATGTCTTATGGTTACGGAACATATGAATGTTGTGCAAAGAAATAAAACAAGCGACTTGAAAAGAATTGACCTCTCCCATGATAAATATTTTGTTGTACCAATACAGTAAGAATCTATAGTAATGAGGAAGTTGGTTGAGTAATTGACTAGTCTTTTGTCAGCCAATTATCTATCTATATATATATATATATATATATATATGGGGTGTACCTAGACCACGTTCTCGGTTAAAGTTGGCCCAAAGCGTCAGAAACTCAAATTGAGTAGCCCAGCCCATTAACCGCATTGTCTCTCAGTTCAATGGCCTAGGCATATCAATGGCCCATGCCCACTATTCTCATGAGGTCGCTGACCTGAAAATAGGCCCATGCAATCTAGATGAAATGGTAACCGTGTGATGCAATTTGCTCGTCGATAGCAGGCTCAATGGGCCATGCTCCGTTCAATATGAGTTGACCTTCGCCGAGGGCCAACCCAAGCAGCAGCAGCAGCAACAACAACAACAACAAAAATTTTATCAGGTGATAAAAAGTAGGATTTAGTTAACCTCTCTCATCGAAGGCCCAAGGCTCAATTCGACCAGCTAGAGTAATTAGTGGTTGGTTGTGGGACGAGCTGGCCTTTCAACAATACAATTTTGTTAGGACAATTGATCTTGGGCCATTGAAAAAGGAATCTAGCAAGGCCTGGCCCTGCATAGAAATTACGGACTCAAGTTCAACACCAGCGGCCTCAACATTGGGCCCGACATCTTAACACTGCAGCCTAGATCCGTGCGGCGATCAATCTATGGGTTACACACTTACACCTGCCACGTCAATGTACACGTGGAGGTGCTGAAGGGCCAGTTGGGGAAAGGCCGATTAGACGAGTAAGTCCGACACTCCTATTACAAGGACGGCATTGATTGAGGCCAATCCAGCCTTGAAAGGCCCTGCCACTCGTGACTGCCACCAATTTTAGGCCTGCAGGCCTTTGTAAGACAATTTCGGGCCTAGCTACCCGTATTTCAATCTTTGCTATAGCTAGCTTAGCACATTTCAATCTTTGGTATAGACGAGTGCTACACTATTCACGTCCACTTCGGCCCTTTGAAATTCTTTACGTGGACTACATCCAAATATAAACTTTAATGTGTTGGGTCGAGCTGAATGTAAACGCCACTTTGGTCCTCAAAACTATCCCCAAACTAGGTTTGACCGGCCTTTGATTTTATTTGTCTAACAAAAGGCCCACAGGCCTAAATATGAATTAGGGCAGACAGAAAAGCCGTGAACTCAAACCTGATCCAAAAATGAACTGCTTTATTTGACTGAAAATCCTTGTGGTTTTTAAAAAATTTACCCTATACTAGCTTCTCCAGGATCGAAGTTTTCCTAAAGAAGACCCATAAGCTCATAAAATGCAAACTTAGTGCCCGAACATAGCATGCCCACTCTACTGCTTTGCATCGTCGCATGCCAGGAAGGATTCTCCTCAAAATTCATATGTTCATCTACATAAGTTCCCACGCCTTACAAATGCTCAATTGCATTACTTGTTGGCACTTAACATATCCACACATAGTGTTTTGATTGTGCAATTTTTGTATCTCATCATCTTTGGCAAGTAAAACCAAAGTGCCCTATACCATGCAAATCTATACGTGTGGATCAAATTCGAGCGAATTGGTAGATATGTTCACATCCAATATAAAATCATGATTGCATCTACGGCAAAAAAAAGGAAAAAGTTTAGGATTATAATTTAATTCACAATAGTATAGTTGCAGTATTTAATATTACATGGCATCAAAATTATATCCTGCACTTGTTGTGTAGGTAATTTTGTGTAGTTGTTATTATTAAGCCCAATAAATATAATTTGGCTTTTACACTATTTTGTATTTTTCTAATTTATCTTCAGAGATAACGGTAAGACATATGCTTGAATTGATTTCCTTTGTATCATTGAAAGACTATGCTTTAAGAGCATAATATAAATATGAATGTGATGAACTTAAGTGCTCTTTTTAAGAGCGAAGTGAAGTTTCCAAGAATGTATTAAACTTATTTAATTATGTTTTCGCTCACTCTATTTTCTAGCGCCTCGGCTTATAAATTATGTAATTTGTAAATTATTTAAATATCAATTATCGTGCGACCATAAAAAGATTGTTTTACTTTGTAAGGATCCGGTGGTTAAGGGTGGCATTGTAAGACTGATCCTGGGAGACCCTTCAAAGCCCAAACTGCTTCGACCGTTCTTGGGTTGAAATGCCCGTTGGACTATAATAGAATAGATATTCAGGCCATTAGGTGAAAGTTAGGACCAGTGTGATGTGACACTTTGGGGGGCTTGAACATTCGGGAGATTGTGAAGACTTCCAAAAGGAGGCCCACAAATGTTTGACCCGGCTTGGATCCGTTTTAATCGAACGGCCATAGTCCTACGAAGGCCCAAACCAGTCCCGGTTTCGCCATCGGCCACGGTGGGGAGGACGAAACGAGCGGGAGGGAGCAAGAGGGAGGTTGGGGGTGAGAGAGAGAGAGAGAGAGAGAGAGCAGAAGCGGAGAAAGTGGGTCCGAGCACCTCCCACCCAGTCCCCCTCCCTCTCTCCCGAAGCATCGTCTCTCTCGGCTCTGTCTCTTTTTTGGCTCTCTCTCGAGTCTCGATCCCTGCCTCTAGGGTTTTTCTCTCGCCTGATCACGAGCGAAAGCGGAAGCGAAGGTAAGGATTGAACTCTACATTGTCTCTCTCCAACGCCAAATTCGTCCCTTTTTTAGGTTTCTAGCTTTCCTGCATTCCCTTGTGTCTTTAAGAGGGTCCGATGTTGATGTTGTTGTTGTTGTTGTTGTTGTTGTTGCTGTTGCTGCTCCTGCTGCTCCTGGGAAGGAAGGGGAGGGTATCTTCTTCTAGGTATAGGCAGAGGCATAGACATGACTGCTTCTTCCGGTTCGACCGGGGGGAAGGGGAGTGGCCCGCGGTACGCTCCCTCAGACCCCACCCTTCCGAAGCCGTGGAGGGCTCTCGTCGACGGAAGCACCGGCTACCTCTATTACTGGAATCCGGAAACCAAGGTCACTCAGTACGAGCGCCCTGTCGCCGAGCAACCACCACCCACGGACCCAAAGCTTATCTCTCCCACCTCTCGCCCTCGAGATGAAGGAGACGACCCCCTTCCCAAGGCCGATTACGTATCCATCTATTTCTTCTGCTTCCTGTCGTTTTCTTTTTTCCTTCCAGTACTCTTAGATGCTTTATTTTGCTTGGATTAATCACATAGTTAGTCCCCAAAGCTTGACCTGGATTTCAATTTCATCGTCAAGAGTTTCACATGTGACAATTTAGTCCGCATAGATTTGGCCCCATTTATACTCCACTGTAGGGTTTCAATCTACTCTTTTCATTTTCAGCCCCAAAATTTGATCTTTGTTTCAATTTCATCCTTAGCACTTCGGTTTTAACATAGGAGAGTTTGATTACAGTGCTGATGTGGCACTTTTTCAGAAAGTAGACTAAATTGTTATAATCTTCACTGACGAAATTGAAATCCGGGGCGAAATTTGGTGACCGGATACATGATTATCCTTTTTTTGGGGGGGTGGGGGGGATGTCAATTTGCACGTATAACGACAAGCTGCAAGTGGGAGTTTAGCTCTTCCATCCCGTTCATTTTTCTGTCTGCAAGAAAATAAGGAATTGAAGATATATCTGCTGCTTTTATATGAATGCAAAATCACTTCGCTCATCGTTTGAATGCAAAATCATACCACTCATCGTGTGAGCAAATAATGTTGGGATTAATGAATAATGATTAACAAATACACATTTGTGCATGCACACAATGTTGATGATTTCTAGCTGATATTCTTGACAAATTTTTTCCAGCATTCAGAAGTTAAAGGTGGCGGTTCACATTCGAGAAGTGATCCACCGAATTTTGGTGAGGGATCATACAGTTGTGGGCTAAATGCACAAAATCCAAAAGTTTCTTCCCGAGTACATGGATCAATTGATATGGGGAGTGCTTCTGCAGAATCCTATCGTCGCCAGCATGAAATTACTGTGATTGTATGAATTCTTAGCAGCTCTTTTGAATACTTTACATTCTTGTTTTTGCGCATACAATGATGGCCTAGTTACCTTCCGTTTCTCCTACAGCACATCCCTATGCCTTGACCATCAATCTAGAGTTTTTCAATAGAAGAGTGGATAAACTGTGTTTGTTACTCATGTTTGTGTATTTCTTAGAAAAATATGTTTAGATCTCTATACCCATGTGTATTTCTTAATCATTTATCGCTATTAACATCATTCATCGGTGTTCGCCTTTATTATCTTATCTCTTAAGTGTCCACATTTTCATAATTACTTTAGTATTGCATTTCCATGGGTTCTATTAGTGGCGTGTTATACATAATCCGGATAGTATTTGGCCATGATAGGTATGAGGGTATCACCCAATCTCACCTAAGAAGATCCATGTACAGCTTGCTATAAGTCAAATTGTGGCCATCCATATTTGAGTCTTAATTCTGATGTAAGGTAAGAAACCTGCAAGAGTTGGCCAAGCTGATGGTGAGAGATCCATAATTTAGTTGATCAGTATGTTGGTTTGAAGAGAAGAATCACATGCTACAGGACTGATAAAAATATATAGTGTGCTTATCAATTGAGAAACAAATAACTATCGCTTGCCATTAGAGATATTAACATATGCTGTACATGCTGGATGCCTTCTGATCGAGCTTCTTACAAAAGTCAACTCATTGTAGCTCTTATACCTCTTTTAAATCAACTCTTTTATGATCCTATCAAGAGGACTAGTGGCAGGAGGAGTTTTGAGTTGTGGCGGACAGGATAAATGAGTGCTTAGCAACAAAAGAAGGCTCAATATAGCTTGCACAGAATTTCCGCTTCACGAGATTTGCATTGTGTTTCTTATTAGCTATGTTAACATTTATGGCATGCTGTTTTGTTTCTTCATCGGGAGAAAAGTTTTAGAGTTCATAGGTTAGTTCTTCATTGTGGAAAAGAAAACCAGAGTAATGGGATTTGGTTCTTAGAAAAATAATTTAAAGCCCATAATGGACCTTCAATATCTCAAGGACCAGAAGCCTGCTATAATTTAAAGCTGATGTGGCTATATAGACTTGTAGAGAGAGGAATGGTTTGGTACCCTTATGTGTACCGCCTATATCTGTTGATGTGCTTACTTTTACTACACAAGACAGTATGCATGCATGCATGCTAGCACATTTGCAAGTATTCACGGACTGCTGAGGGTACCTGTAGTTGTACTCCAGTCAAAGATAGGTGGCTAGTTGTAACAAACATGAACTGGATGTTAGAACAAAACATATTCAGTTTAGAACTTACCATGCCTGCCTGTAGATTGACAATAAAACTGCTCTGATGTTCTTTACGACTCTCCATAGGATAGAGGCTACCACAGGATTTCTTGAAGCTGAAATACAGCTGCCCTGGGCCAGTGACTTTATTTAAAGGAAACATGCTTTCATTTCTTTAGTTTACTGAATTTCATTTACAGGAGCAGTGAGCAGGGCAAAATTACATGTCTTGCAAAAGAACTTGGAAAATGATGTTTTATTTCACAGTTGCCTTATGTTTTAATCTAGTTGTTTGATACTTTGCTGGTATGTGTTTTTTGACTTTATATTTTTCGTTTTCCTTGCCTTATGATTTCCCTGTCCAGTCTTGCTATGCAATTGCTAGTATCACTCTCGCCCTTTCTTTTGTTGCATGTTCTTACTTTTTCTGTCCTTAGGATTTAATAACTTGATAACTTATATTTTGTTAACTCTTGTCATTTTTTTCCCATTTAAATATTATTACTTTTTTTTTCAGGGTGATGAAGTACCAACTCCCTTTAGAACATTTGAGTCTACTGGTTTTCCTTTGGAGATTCTTAGACTGGTAATTATATTATTATTTTAAGCATTGAATTCTATATTCCTGAAATCTCACCTCATAATTAATGGGCTAATGATGACTTTTCTTTTGATTTTCAATTATAGCTTCTTAAAACTTCATTGTTGAACTTCAATTAAGAATATTTTCCTATGCAAGTAGGTTTATTTTTGCTTTTATACTTTTTCCACAAACATGATAACTGCTCCTATGAACTACTGTCATAGACTCTGATCTGTTTTCTGTTTGAAAGCATGTGCGCTAGAGAACCCTCTAAAATGAGCCAATCTGCATCAACAATGGCTAATGTTGTTTACTTTTTGATTTAGGCTAGCTTTGTTTGGAGAATGCTTGTACTGGCTTTGTTTAGCTTGCCATTTTTTCTAACAAGAAAGCCCTTGTTCCTTCCACACTTTAATTAGTATTGCACCTGGCATTTGTTTCTCTCTCCTGGCTTGTCTCAAGAAGGAAGATAATAGGAATTAGAGAAAAAAGATGAATTCTAGTATTGCTTCAAGTTTTTCCATTTGTTTACTATTGGGAGTTCTCTGTTTTTCAGGTAAACCAAGCAGGCTTCACTGCACCTACACCAATTCAAGCTCAGTCATGGCCGATTGCTTTAAAAGGTCGAGATATTGTGGCTATTGCAAAGACTGGGTCAGGGAAAACCTTGGGTTATCTTTTTTCTGGATTCATTCATCTTAAACGTCTTAACAATGAAGCTAGAAAGGGGCCAACAGTATTGGTTCTAGCACCAACGCGGGAGCTAGCGACACAGATACAAGATGAAGCAGTCAAGTTTGGAAAATCATCAAGAATATCATCTGTGGTGTGTTCCTTTTGTTAACAACTATTTTGAGTAGAACGGTGTTTTGATGTGTGAAACATCTTCTGGATCATGCTTTGATTAGTATTCTACCTTCAGTTAAAGGTTTGGTCTGAGGACCTGTAATATAATAACCTTGCTGGTAAATCCAAGTTTAATCTTGGATCATGTGCAAATATATATCCCTTCTCTTAAGAACCATGTTAACTTTAATACAGAAGGCATAGATTTGAATTTCTAAGCAGAATATTCCGCCCTTGAAGTTACATATATTATGAACATGCTAGCATTTTGTTTTTGATAACCATACTTTGTCTGGTTTTATAACTGCATTTTACTAGCCATGTCTTTTGATACATTGTTGACACTGTCCATTCTTTAATCGTGTCCAAGTGCTTATATGGAGGTGCCCCCAAAGGTCCTCAATTGAGGGATTTGGACCGAGGTGCAGACATTGTTGTTGCAACTCCTGGACGGTTAAATGACTTCCTGGAAATGAGAAGAGTATACCTCCATCAGGTTTCCTATTTGGTCCTTGATGAGGCTGATCGCATGCTAGATATGGGTTTCGAGCCGCAGATAAGAAAAATTGTGAAACAGGTACCGCCTCGTCGCCAGACTCTCATGTTCACTGCCACATGGCCAAAGGAAGTAAGGAAAATTGCTTCAGATTTACTAGTTAGGCCAATCCAGGTTAACATCGGCAACACTGACGAGCTGGTTGCAAATAAAGCTATCACTCAGGTGCATATTGGCAGAAGCTGTTTTATTTTTATCAATATCGTGGTTGACTAGACATATTTCTTGGTTCTTTTTTTTGTTTTGGTAAGAACAGAGAGACCTGTTCTATAGCACATTTTGAAACAGATGAGAATTTCAAAAGTTTTGATTTTAGTACCTGACCTTAAAGTATCTTTGAAATAGGTACCCAAACATCAAAAATCTGATTGTGCTACCTGGCCTTATTATTGACATTTTTTTATTGAATATCCGAATATGTCAGATTATTCTGTGTAAGTTTGGAATAGTTTATCAAAAAATGGCACAAATACTGTGAAGGTCAGGTAGCTAATTAAAAAATGCTCTAGTTCAGGTAAGGTCTGGCTATTTACCTTTTTTCCTATAAAATGCTGATTCAAATTTTTTTTTTTTTTTTCAATTGCAGCATGTGGAAGTTATTTCTTCTATGGAGAAAAATAGACGGCTAGAACAGATTTTGCGCTCACAAGAGCCTGGTTCAAAAATCATAATATTTTGCTCTACTAAGAGGATGTGTGATCAGCTTGCTAGGAACCTTACTCAAAAGTATGGTGCTGCTGCTATACATGGTGACAAATCCCAGACTGAGAGGGATTCTGTCTTGAGCCAATTCCGCACTGGAAAATCTCCTGTACTGGTAGCCACTGATGTTGCTGCTCGCGGCTTGGACATAAAAGACATCAGGTTATTTGTATATTCAATTCTTTGACAACTTGAAGAGAGGACACGAGTATTTCATCTCCCACACCCAACAAACCCTCCACACCCCCCCCCTTCTCGTTTTTTTAGCATGTTTCAGCCGTTTAAAACCCAGTGATCAAATTTTGTTGACTGCTTTTCTAATATTTTCTCAGGGTTGTAATCAATTATGACTTCCCCACTGGTGTGGAGGACTACATTCACAGAATTGGGAGAACAGGTAGGGCAGGTGCTACTGGAATTGCCTATACTTTCTTCTGTGACAAGGACTCAAAATATGCATCGGATCTTGTAAAAGTACTGGAAGGGGCAGACCAGCGAGTTCCTTCACAGCTACGGGATATGGTTCAGCGCGGCGGATATGGTACTAAATTTCGCCGCTGGGAATCTAGTACTACCAGTCAGGACTACTCATATGGTTGCAGCGGTGGTGAATCTTACTCAGGTTCTGGTGGAAGAGATATTGCTGGGCAATATTGTGATAGATCTGACAATGCTCCTAGTGGTGGAAATTTGGGTGGGGGGAGCTTTCATGAGAGGTATGTTGACGTGCATTAACCATCTATATCTGTTTTATTATGTGTTCTATTGGCCTCTGAGCAGCCCTATATTTGGCCCTCATGTTAGGGTAGGGGTTTGAAATCTCAAATGAGTATGCTATTTCAATGAATACCAAGGCCTTACACTTTAGTTTGGTATGAGAACATCATTCAATAGGTACGCTTTCTTTGTGCAACTAATTTGAACCACACACTAGGCTTAAGGAGAACTCTCGAAGTAATATTCCACGAATTAACTTCATTACCCATACTTAATTTCCAGGGAAAGATTATATTTAGAGTTTTGTCCTGTACTCCCTTGTCGCTCAATTACTTGAGAAAATGAAAAACAGAGATGAAAATTAACTCCCCTACATATCCAAGCAGATTTCCTAGCTAAAAAGTATTTATTCCTCATGGAAGCCCAAATACAGGCTGTAGCAAAATATGGTAAACTATTGTAACAGAAGTGCGATAGAAATAAACATTCATATCAGGATGGTCGATCGGTTAATTAACCAGTCAATAAGTTCATTTGACTAGGTCTATCAGAATGTATGGTTGACTATTTGGTTGTTACTAGTGTTTAAAAAAGCCCAAGGCACACCTAGGCGCAAAGGATTGTTAGAGTCTGAGCGCAAGGCGTAAGGCGGAAGGTGTAGGCGCGCCCCCGAGAGAGGTAAGGCGCGCACACTTTCATAGAATTTTAAAATAACCAAGAAATTCTTTACTATACTTTCTAATAATTATTAAGTAGCATTAAATACTCTTTAAAATCATATTATCACAATAAATATTCTATAACTATCCAAATAATCACGTTTTCGGAAGAAAAAGAATGAGGAAAAAGAAAGAAACCAAACAATATATATGATAATTTAGAAAACAAAATAACACATATAAAGTTAAAGAACAAATTACTTTTTTGTCTCCAAATAAAGGCCAGTACGAAGGTAACTAGTAATTCACAAACATATAAGAAATTTTGATGTGAAAAACATATAATTATAAGCACAGGATTATAAAAAAGTAACATGTATAATAGTATAAAGTTTCAAGCCAAAGGTCATTAAAAGGGCATCACAATCATACAAAAGTTAAGTGTTCAAGGCTCCAAGCCAAAATATGTCACACTAGAAATGTTAATTAGTTCTCATTCGGACGAGCGGGAGAGAGGGACAAGCGGAGAGAAGCAGAGAGATTGTGATGATTGTTTAGGGTTTAGATTATGTTAGTTTAGGATTTTGGGTTTAATTTAGATGTTTCAACCCATTAGACCAATAAATATATAGATCCAAACCTGTTAGAGTATATAAAGCTAGATCTAAACCCGTTAGGATAGATATGAAGAAGGCGCGCCTTGAGTGCGCCTTGAGCCTAAAGCTAGGCGCATGCCTAGGCGGCCTAGGCGCGCGCCTTGGCAACCTTGCCCCCCTAGGGGCTTCCTAGGCGCTGGCTGGTGAGCCTAGCGCCTAGGCGAGCGCCTAAGGCGTGCTCTTTTAAACACTGGCTGTTAGAGTATATAGAACTAGATCTAAACCCATTAGGATAGATATGAAGAAGGCGCGCCTTGAGCCTAGAGCTAGGCACACCCCTAGACGGCCTAAGCGCGTGCCTTGGCAACCTCGCCCCCCTAGGGGCTGCCTAGGTGCCGGCCGGTGAGCCTACCGCCTAGGCGAGCGCCTAAGGCGCGCTTTCTTTAACACTGGTTGTGAGTGTATTGTTCTGGTGCAGACGGTGTGTGTATAGTAGGTTTTTCAGGGGGATTGGTATGGTTTTTTTTTTTTTAAGGGTTTAATCTTCTGTACCTTGTTGGTCATTATCATCCAATAGTCTTCGTCATAAATTCACGTTCCATAGACTATTGAATAAACCTCTTGGGCCTCCGTAGCTTTTTGCATATCCAACAAATTTTAAAAAATATGGAACGAATTATAACTTTTAATTTACTTTGCACTGGTAGAGCAACAAACTTCTTTGGCAGTTTCTCATTGTTTCTAGAAGAATCTTCATTGCATATGTTAAAAATTTCACAACATACTCCCAAAATGTCCTCACTTATTACACTGTCAGGGTAATGTTCCTTGACCTTCATCTGTTCTTGATTGTTTTGACGGGGGAGTCGAACTGCTACTTATAAAAATCAGTCATCCTTTTCTTCTTGGGAAGGACACTCTTAGCCCTCAAAGCTAATTTCTAATATTTGAAACAACATTATTGCTCTGTGTTCGTATATTAGACCTGGTGACAGATATAGATCTCTGAAATCCGTTGACAACACATGATATTCAATTCTGCTTCAGTTCCGATTCATTGACACCATTGCTGAAAGTTACCTCATTGAACTCTTGTTTATCTAACTGTCATTCTTTACTCCTGCTTCAATTTCATTCATTTAGCATACATTACTAGACTTATAATTGGTCGAGATATACTTTGATTTTTCCCCCATCTGTATTACCTACCTATTACCTACCTATATAGTGTCTGGGAATTGATGCTATGTATGTTTCCCCAGTAGGACTATTATCTTTGGTCAGGTTGATGCATAAGAAATAGGATTTTCAGAACTTGCAATACTCTATGTGTAGACCTTTCTGGCATAAATGGTTTGCTGTTTCAAATGATTACATATCTTTGTACACCCTTTTGATACAGCTATTACCAAATTGGTTGTCAAGCTACGCAATTTAACAATTCCATTATGTTGATATTGATATTGCTTGACATCATTTAAACAATTTTAGAAACAAAAAAAAAAGCCATTTTTTTCGCATACAAATAGAACTGCAAAAATATTATCATGCTTCTATATTGAAATTCATAGTGAGCATTATGATATACTCTTAAGCAAAATGCGTTTAAAGCAATATTACTGATACTTGTATGCTTCGGAAGCATAGATCTTCGCAAAACCATACGGTGCCCCTTTTTTCTTTTCCCATCTATTCACTTTATGAACGTCCCAATATCTCCTAATGGAATTAGTGTTAAAAATAGTCAACTCTAATGCTCATGTATATAGTCTGAAATGTTTCATGCGACTGCTGGTTATACTGTATAGGAGCTTGCTAGCATGCTTGCATGCAGGAAGGCTTGAAAATTTTTTAGCACTGCAAAGCTGGAGCATTGAATGGACAGTCTTACGAATCTGAGATGTGGTAGAAATTGATCAGTACAAGGGACGTTTGGAGTGTGAGCTTGAGATTTAATTTATGTTGGGCATGGTATTTGGCAGGTTTTATGGGAGTAGCCAACGGGATGATGCTTGTCATGATTCGAGGAGCCCAAACACGGGGCATGGTGATGGCTGGGGCAGAAGAAGTCCGAGCCCTCCCAGGAGGAGCCCCAACCGTAGCAACAGTGACAGGGATGAGTACAGCGAGGCTGGACCAATCCAGAGGCAGTGGGCATCTGCTCCAGATCATAACACCAATGTTTGGGAGAAAGAAGACGAAGGCGTGATCTTTACTTAATGCTAACCCTTTACTTTTTGGGCATCTCAGGTGCCATTTTGTTATGATGAACTTTGGGGGCCTAATCTTTTGTTACTTATACTACTACATATATAGGATGCCGATATAATGCTCAGGCAGCGTATTTTCTCTTGGTGCTGCCTTCTGGAATTCTTATGTTCATATGGAGCGTTTAAGGTTTTCTGTTTTGTAGAAAACAGTTACTTCATTTAGCAGAACCATCTGAGCACAATCAGCTGTAGTTCAAACTGCTGCGCTTTCTAGTTAGTTCTGTGCCAGATTTTCAGTAGATTTAGCATAAGGTTCATGTTGTATCAGCGTCGCAAATCTTCTTTTGGCTCGTACTTTTGTTGGATTTCAGATTAATCACTTTTGAGACTATTACCCCGGTTACGAGCGTAGCTAGAAACATGTACTAGTTGACATTGAAGGGTGCCCGCTAGCAATGTTCTCCCAAACATAATTCGGGCAGATCTAGTAAAAATAGTGCTAGCCATTGAAAGTTGGAACAATGAGGGGTGTAATTTGACCGTCCTTAAGCGTAATTGGGCTCGGTGGTAAGCATCTGAAATTCTAAATTTAAAGTCTAATTATTTTATATTTTTAACTAAATTTATTTTTGTAAAAAAATAAAATAAATAGTATGTTATCCTTCTCTCTCTCTCTCTCTCAAAAAAAAAAGAGAGAGTATTGGGAGGTGTAAAATTTATACCTTTTTTTTACTATGCAGGTAGTATTTTCTATGTTTTGATTGTCAAGTATCCTTGTATTTGTCTTTTTCACAGTAAACGCCTATTTACAATTCATTAATAACTAGAGGTTGAAAATGTTGCGTAGTCTTTTTTGTAAAAAAATGCTCTGTGCATGGAAAATCACTCTGTACAAAGAGAACCAGGGGAAGTATAAAAAAATAAAATAATATAGAAGGCCTCTTCCAAATCAGAATATCTAATGAAAAGGAAAACGAAGATATCTAATTCAAGCCCTACATTACATTGTCCCCTCCGGTGGGTCACACTTGGATTAATATCTGTACACCTATTTACGCATCTCTGTCCTAAGTAAAAGTAATTAGTAGCATTTTTTTCTACAAAAAAAGAAAAAAGTGATTATCACCAGAGCCGAGGTGACTGCCTTGCTCACCAAGCGCCTCGCATGAGGAGTGCATATTTGGGCCCTTCATCCAAATAAACAACACAACAGGCACTATGAATCAACTATTTAAGCATTAATTTCTAAGAGAATGATGTGGTCGAGTAAATTGCAATCAATAGAGGACGTTACTACGTATGTGGAAGGAAATTACTTTAATTAATAGCAACATTAATATGATATTAAGTAAGTAGTAAAAGATTTTAAAAGCATAGATATATAGTTATACAGATTCACGTATAGCATGAAACAAGACGACAGACTTAATGCCAGTTGAAAGTAAGTAGTTTGTTAGGACAGAGGGGCTCTCGCGAGGCACGTTTCGTAGGATGCTTTGAATGTCTTAATTGCAGTCCACTATTTCCTTTGGAGGAGTTAGACGAGCACTGCCTTACAATAGGGCGAAAGACGAGGATGCAGCGAGAAAAAAAAAAAAAAGTTGGTCTAAGAGGCCAATAAACGCCAAACTTGTCTGCACTAAACTCTCTGCATATATGCCCAGACCTGACCTGGCCCTCTCTTTGTTTAACAAGAAAGAAATGAGTTGGAGCGAGCCTCTTCCGGATGAGTTTATGTACGTATCCTTGCTCCAATTGCGCTTGAGGACAAAATATCTCCGCATGAAGCCTAACAGTCACAATTTACTAACTCGCCCTAACCGTTGGATTCAACTCTTAATCAACGGCTAGCTATTACCCTGCTTGAATTAATGCATGGTCTTTGCCCCCTACCACCTCCTCCTCCCTCTCTCTCTCTCTCTCTCTCTCTCTCTCTCTCTCTCTCTCCCCCTCCCCCTCCCTTCCTCCCTAGTCCAAAATAAAAGACATATACACCAACTTTGCGCCACCCCCCCCAAAACCTATCCTCCCCCTTCTCTCCCCTCAGGAGAAGAAGACCTTGAACCCTTCTCTTGTTTTTTAATCAGTGCACCTTAATTTCTACCTTCCCCCCGTCCCCCCGCATCTCAATATATCTTGAATGGATTTTGGTAACTTCAAGCCTAACATAGGAGATCATCCGCCGTTTGAAATGTGCTACGGCAACTGCATCGGCCAAGAATTCGAACATTCTGTTCACAACCCCTTCGATGTTGCTGTATCTGGCTACAGCTATCCTTGTACCAGCTTCCACGACTACATTCGACCTAACATAGCCACCTCACAGTCATTGCCAGATATGTTCAATGGCGGATTTTCGTCCTACGCAGGTGGCATACTGCACTATCCGCAGGGAGCCATGTCCATCAACCATCATCAAATGGAGATTGCAGATCACATCCATCGATCTGTGGTTCATAACAAAATGTCTTTTGCTCCTCCATGTGAGCACTCCCGTTCGGAAGCAGGCAGCAGCAGGGCATTTGGAAGATTGGATATGGGCAGCAAGTATACTTCTGCAGGGAAAAAGCCTACTGCTGCTAAAATTCAGAAGAACGCCGATGTGGTCAAAGGGCAATGGACACTCGAAGAAGACAGGTAGTTGTTACTTCTGGCTGTATAGCTAGATCGATCTTTGATTTCATAAATTCCAGCCTCCTTTTTTTTTTTTTTTTTTTTTCGTTTTGTGCTTTCCAAAAAAAAAAAAAGGAAACAAATATTCTAGTGGATATTGTAGTTTTTTGGTCGACAGTATATTTGTAGCTTGCAAGCAACAAAGGTGAATATTATTAAATTAAGCACTTAGAAAGGAATTTTCGCTTGACGTAGATCAGTTCTCTATTCTTTTGGATAAACGTATACAATCTCTATTATATTTATATATATGGAGACCAGCTAATGGTGATGTATATATATTTCCTTCAGGCTGCTGATAAATTTGGTGGAGCAATATGGAGTGAGGAGATGGTCTCAAATAGCTCAGATGTTGCCTGGAAGAATAGGAAAGCAGTGTAGAGAAAGATGGCACAACCATTTGAGGCCCAACATCAAGGTGCACCTTCCATCAATCCCTTTCCCTTCCTTTTCTCTTAATAACATATATTCCTTTTGATTTTTTTTTTCTTTCTAATTACAACGAAAAAACTCAAACCACCCACGGTCCCACCCTTCCCGATCTTCTAGTTCTACATTAACAATTTTAAAATTTGAGTATCTCGTGGTACAGATTTGTTGTTTTTTAGTATTTAGAATATTTGGTAACATATTTTATGTTTACTATTTTAGCTAATATACTTATTTTTTTTATTTTTTTTTCTGCTTTTGAAAGTTGATTTAAATATATTACCGGTACTAATTTGATTGTTATAAGCATACTTGTGCATCGTAAGGGTTTGTATAGAGTAAATGCGTGCTTTTGTTAAGACAGAATATATTCAATTCAAAAGCTGAGTCAAATTGATTTTGGTTCGTTTATGCATATGTACATGCCTCGTGTGCGCAGAAGGATACATGGAGCGAGGAGGAGGATAGGATACTGATCCAAGCACATACAGAAGTCGGGAACAAGTGGGCGGAGATTGCGAAGAGGCTTCCCGGGAGGACGGAGAATGCCATTAAGAACCACTGGAATGCCACTAAGCGGCGGCAATTCACCCGGAAGAGGACCCGCAGCTCCAAAAACCCTAGATCGTGTACCCTCCTGCAGAACTACATCAAAAGCTTGGGCCAGATCAGCACTAGCACACCTAAGACTGCTAATGAAGAAGCTGCAGTACAGCAGAAGAGTACGGCCGAGAAAAGTAAGATCAAGATGGAGTGTCCCCCTGTGAACTGCAGTAGTAGTAGAATGGCTGCAGCTCATATGCGAGTTGATGGCCACTTATTCGAAGACCACCTGGTTCCGACCTGTGATGATGCTCACGGGTTTGGCCCCGGGCATGATGTGTTGATGCATCTTATGTTCCTCGACGGCCCCAAGGAATTGAATGAGAGATATGATGTCGAGATGATGGGCCATCATCGCATGTACGTCAACCAGCGACTCGAGTACTACAAGGGGGTGGAGATGGAGATGGAGATGGAGATGGATGCGGCTCCGGTGCAGTACTGCTGGGAGGAAGACGAAGATGACATGGCTGCCCAGGTCCAACCTGCAAACGCAACGGTGAAGGAGGAGATATTCCATGGACCTGTTGGCGGAGATGGCCTCTCGGAGCGACAACTGCAGTAGTAACTAATGACAACATTATTGTCAACGAATTAAGATCGACCGGCTCTCGCAATAATTTAAATTAAGACAATTTTTATATGTTCAGTTCCCTCCAATATTTGCTTTGAATAGCAGACCTGAGATGCAGTGATGAGGCCTGAAAGCTAACCGGCTCTTTCTATATAGAGAAATAGCTCATGTTCGTGCATGGATGGATAGATCCTACTTAATTAGCTAGGTCGACCGCGCTATGTATGTTAATTATACTGAAAGGAGCAACATGCATATATATATTTACATGCAATTAAGACAGATAATGTTTGCATTCGCAGATTAGCTTTGAGGTCGAATGATCCAGTTTATAAGAAATGGGATGGAAAGAATTCAAACAGTACCGTAATGGCTTAGCTGAGGTGCGCGCCCTGCGCCTCTTGATTCATATATATAATAATATATCCTTGGTCCGTACAGTCTTCCAGTTTTGCTACTCGGTGCACTCTCTATGCATGTTGTTGATCCCCACAAAACAACTTATGTAACTCTCAAATCATTTATACTTGTTCCTTATACATATCTTTATTATAATATCAGTGGTTTAGCTTGTACATATCTTTATTATAATAGCTCTGATTCCCAGTTCAAATCTTGTTTAGCCTTAAAAAAATGAGTGCATGTCTGATCCTACATACACAATGCAACATTAACATATATCATGCTTTGGAGCTATTCAGGTTTTTTTTTTTTTTTTTTTTTTTTTTTTTTCGGTGTATTGTTGGTGTAAGTGAATAAAAGATCAATTCTCGGTCTTAGTTGCGGTTTAATCTAAATAATGCATTTGGACCTATAACGAGTGATCCATTTGCTGCATCTCCACTTACGTACAAATACTGGTGAAAATACGGTAATTTGAAAAACTTATTTTGATAGAGAGAAGTGTTAGAGTTAAACAATCCTACAACAATATCAAAATTTAATGACCATTTGTTTGTTTACTTATCTTCTTATTTACTTAATAGAATTAATAATTCTTAATATCTTCGAATGATGAGGAATTATAATTCTACAACTCTTTTTGGTAAATTAATTTAGTATTTATTTTATTTTATTTTATTTTATTTGTGGTCCTCAAATATTATAAAAACCATTGCCTAAGGTTGCGGCACGTGTCTTCCCCTTCTCCGCAGGGTTCAGTAGATTTTTACGGACAGCCCTATATATTCTCCTCTCCTTCAAAATTCTGATAAAGTGCCCTTTCCAAAATGCCCATTGGAATATCCAAAATTAAGGAAAACCTGCCGCACCTAAAATAACGAAAGAACGAAGAAAGCTTACCAAAAAAACGAGGAACTGGAAACAAACAAAAGAAAACAAGAGAAGGGTATTTTTGGCACTCCACGGGGGGTCAGAATCAGATCCCACCCTCGGCTGCAGCCCGCAAGAAAGAAACATACTATAAGTAGGTCTAACAGTTTCATCCTCACGGTTCAATAGATATATATCTGATTTGATTTATGTATAGAGAGAGAATATGTATATAGAAGTAGATAGATCAGTAGATGCGGAGATCATCGGGGAGGAGATACAGATTCGAGCATTCCCTGTCCGGTAATCGGTATTGTCGTCATCAGCCGCAGGCCAAGTGAACTTTGATTAATAAGGAAAATCAGAAAAGGGAATCATAGAAAATGCAGTCGCTGAGCATAAAGATGGTCCCGGCCACGAGGACGGGGGCGGGCGGCAGGGCGACTCCGACAACGGCGAGGGCAAGGGGAAGGGGAAGGGCAAAAGAAATCCCCTGCCGATTGTCGTTGGTCGTCGCCCCGGCCGCCGCTTCTTCTTCGTCGCCGTCGCCGTCGTCGGGAGGTAATGAGCCGGATGCCAAAGAGGAGAAGGCGGCGGCGGACTACAGGGGCTCCTTCCTGTCCAGAAGCCAAACCTACGCTCTGCTCAAGCAGCAGATGGCCGTCGCCGCCAAGTTTGAGGTACTCACTGTCTGCCACCCCTCTCTTCGATCTCACGTACGTGTTTATTTAATTAATGATGCGTGCGGATCTGCGGATGCCCATATTTTCCCCAATACCCGGTTAACATTCCTCAACTTATGTTAACTTTTGCCGAGGGATAATTAGTTTCTGGCACCATGTTGATGCTGATTTAATCTATGATTCTATGGTTCCTCAAAGTGTGGCATCGTTCACTCTCTTAGGTTCTGCATGTTGCTGTTCTGACTATGCAGTGAGGCGCTCACTACTTTTAATCCTTTTAGTAAGAAATTCTATTAATCGATCAGTCCAACTGAACCATGGATACAATAAAGGAAAAAAGGAAAAAAAAAGAACTCTTCTCGGAAAAAATAGTTGGGGATCACCTTGTTCTTCCTCATGAGTAGTCAAGTTAGGTAAGGTTCTGAAAGAATTTTTTTTTTTTTTTTTTTTTTTCAAAAAAGAGAACGTTTTTGAAGATTAGATACGTGTCAGATTTTCCATTGCATTGAATCTTACTACCTTATCTGGCTTGTCTTCCAAAATAGCTTCTGTACCTTGGAAGTAGAAGTAACTTTTTTTTTTTTCAACTTCTTTTCAACGCTGATTGGAGAATCTCTATGCTCACTGGGGTTAAAAGGTTAGCCTGGGACATGTTAGGGATGATAAAACATGTCGTAAAGTAAATAAAAAATCTAAAGCTTCCGGCAGTTGTGAGAAGCAGGAATGAACTTTTGGTACCAAATGAGGCAACTTTTCCGATTATACGATTTGTGAGAAAGGAGAACTGCTTTAATATTAGGTTACTTTGATATAGTAGCATGTTCCTTGTTAATTTGCGGCTTTTTATTTGATCTTACAGGACTACAAGGAGGCAGCCAGGCTAAGGGATTCCTTGAGATCTTTTGAAGAGGAGGAACCTGTACTACGGCTTCGAAGTTTGATGAGAAAGGCGGTTGATGAAGAGAGGTTTGAGGTACTCTAATATTACTTTTTTTTTTTATCACAGTCACAGGAACTTTTTTCCTCTTCTGAGAATTGATTGTAAAAGGCACACATTCTCGAAATACTATTAGAGAATATTTTCAGAGCGTTTAACAGAACACATGAAAAGGTAGTCTTCTGTATCATGCAATCTATATTGGTAATAGCAGTAAGCACTTGTATGTTGATCACTAAATAGAAGTTGATCCGGAAAATGGCCAAAGTTGAATGCTGATATGGCTGCGTGTTTACTTTAACTACCAGTCAAACTTAAGAAAGCTGCCTGGTGCCTAGTCTCCTGTGTAATTACTCATCAATCTAGAAAAACTGGATGATGGTAGATTAAAGGGTATTCAAACTGTTGGATCTTTAGAGTGTAGTGCAGTTCAGCCGTCCACTTTATTGATTCATCTCATATGAGTAGCATCAGCCATTAGAAAACAATGTTTCTTTCTTTCTCTCTCTCTTATATACAGGACTTGATGGTATCTTCCTGCTTGTTCAATTGATTTTTCACCATACCTGCAACTTCATTTCCTGGTTGCATAGCAGGCTTCGCTATGTCTTGAGTTGGCACAGTTGTGTCTCTCTTAACAGCAGTTGGCATAAAGCTGCAGATGTTTGTTGGAACATCTCAATCCTTTGATAGATCCTTCTCATAGTCGCTAATATAAAGTAGCTACTCATTCCACATATTAATAAAGCAAATGTGCTGTTCATATAAAACATCTACTGATAGTCTGTTTGGTGTGGCTGTCTTCAAGCCAGTTCATGTATTAAGATTTTTTCTTAGAATTCCTCTTTTTATTCTTGTATGCCGACAAGGCACATCACTCCAGTAGGATCCTTTATTCCTGGTTGTGAATTAATAGTCCATCCCATCTCTTGTGTTGTGTAATAGGCCTCTATAGTTCCTAAGAGGCCTCTGTGAGAAATTAAACATGTGACATTGCTGTGCTCTACAAAAAAAAATTTTCTACCAAATCAATAACCTGTCTGATCGGAAACTCTCGTCTTCGAGCAATTAGATATGATTGAAATATCTGATGCATTTTAGGTACGAATGGGTGGTTATTTGACAACCTGATTTTTTCTGTAATAAAAGGAAGAGCTGATGGGAACAAATTTCAGAACATTGCCTCTTGGAAAAAGTTCTGGAGTTTCCAAATGACTACGTCCCTTTCTCTTTCTTTATTTCAAAAAGAACTGAAAAGAATTATGGAAACAAAATTAGAAGAAAGAAGATGTATGGTGTTGGAGGAGCTTGATATTCTTAATATCCGTTTGCAATTACAACTTATTTGTCACGTGAATAATTGATGCATGTTGATCGTTCACCAGGATGCAGCAAAATACAGAGACGAATTGAAGATTGTAGCTCCACACTCCCTCCTCAAATGTTCAAGTGATGCTACAACTCTGGTTTGTTTCTAGTTTACTTAGTTTACTCAATCTACATAGTTAAAATCTCATTTTTATTGGGAATTAAGTATTTTGCTAATCCTTCTGGACATTTACACTTATTGTTCACTTAGATTCTTGACCTCTCCAATTATGAAATAGCTAAATATGCATTGGGTATGCTATTTGCAAATAGTCTGGGAAATTATTGCTTGGCAATTATAGGTTCTCTGGACCTGTTACCCAAGAAAAAGAAAAGAGGGGAAATAAAAAGAGAAGGGCCAGGTGATTTCAAAGCTTTAAAAAGTAGGAAAAGAGGAAACTTTGGCTTGCCAACAGACAAGAACTCTTAGCATGCAATTGAATTCACAATCTTTGTGAAAATAAACCTAACATGCATATTCATATATAACATTATGTATTCCTCCTATTACATGCCTTCCTTATTTAAGTTAATATTTTCAGGGTATAAGGGTGCAAGTTCGGAGTGTGTACATCGAAGGCAGGAGCCAGCCATTGAAAGGGCAATATTTCTTTGCTTATCGTATTAGAATTACCAATAACTCCCAGCGGCCTGTTCAGCTCCTCAGAAGACATTGGATTGTCACAGATGCCAATGGAAGGACAGAGAACATTTGGTTAGTCTTCTATTTTATTTCCTTGGTTTTCATGTCATACTTTCAAACAGAGTGAGTGGAAAAGTATTTCCTTACTTTCCTTTGTTGCTTATGCCAATGGCATTTTCTCTCTCTATCAGGGGAGTTGGTGTGATCGGGGAACAGCCTGTCATACTTCCTAGGACTGGATTTGAGTACTCTTCTGCTTGTCCCTTAAGCACTCCTAATGGAAGAATGGTAAATTTAAAGAGCCGTACCTTTTATCTGAAGTAGTATTCTTAAATCGTTGATCTCCTTTATCTCCTTGATATCTTATTCTTTTTCTGAAGATCCTTGATATCTTATTCACCGTTAGATAGTGCATTCAACACCTACTTAGGTACTCTCTGTTGGTGATAGATCAACTTTCCAAATCCTTTTGAGGAATGCTTATAATGCTGGTTACTTCATCGGAACTAAGAGCCATTACACAAGTACACCTATATGCATGCACAAGGAGAAAGGCACAGTGCCTTTTGTTTTCATGTGAATAATTATAACATTTGAGATTCAAATAACTTGTTTTAATCTGTTCTGTGCTCTCATAGCAGGTTATAAGCATATATTGAAATTGATATTTTGTGCTCACCTACGCATTAGCAGTAAACGTAGGAGGGAGCGGTAAATGGGGGAGGGAGGAATTTTGGAACAATCAAATTCTTAATTAGCGTTACTAGTTCTGGACTCAGTTGTTTGATGCCAATGCTAACTGGTAAATGGGGGAGGGAGGAATTTTGGAACAATCAAATTCTTAATTAGCGTTACTAGTTCTGGACTCAGTTGTTTGATGCCAATGCTAACTGATTTCGTCTAAAATTGCTTGTTACTGGCATATCAAGTTTATCCCATTTTGTCGAGTCTAGAATGTAAAAAATTTGAACTTATCCTCTTCTTTTATTTCTTTTTCTTTTTCCCTCCCCTTTTGTCCCTTGGTACTTTGCTTTCCATAGACAACAATTAGTTCCATATTTCTTTTCCTTACTGTGATGTAAATGCAGGAAGGTGATTTTGAGATGAAGCACATTGATAAAGTTGGCTCATCAACTTTCAACGTGGCCATTGCCCCATTCTCACTTTCCATTATTGGGGATGATGATGATGATGCTCCCCTTTGAAGAGTTAATGTCATACGAGTCGAAGAGAACTCAAAGGGAGTCTGCTGCCTCCATCACGGGGTGGAACTATATGTAGATGATGCATAGCTGGCTTTTGGTTCGGAGACTGCATAATTGTGCCGTGTCGTAGTAATCTAATTTTCATATACATCTTTGTGCTGCTCAAAGGAGATGCCATGTGTGTAATTCGAATTATAATTGGTCTGCCAATTTTCCCTAAGCTGTACATGTTTATTCCACTCGGTTGTCATGTATTATGTGTATGTATTAAATTGTTTTGCCTCCAAACAGTCTTAGGCACTGGCAGCGCTATATTTCACCTTTGGACACGGTTTTTGACTTTCCTGATTTTCTTCTAGTGTGGTAATTGCCTTTTGTAGGCTTAATGAGGAATGAGCTTTTGCAATAGTCATGCATGCATGCGGCGCTCCAATTGGACTGGTGATAGAGTCACATTAGGGAGTGATGCAGAATGTGAAAGAGTTTGATATATATAAATGTTGTGCGCGTCTCCTCAAACAATCCTTCCGTTTTTCTGGGGTAAGTCCATCATTTTTTTTTTTGAGAGAGAGAAAGAAAAGGTAATTGTCGCATGTTTCAGACGGTGAAGTCTGTTTTTGTGTGCATCCTCAGTATTCCGTTAAGCATGGCTTTGTACGTAGACGGTAGTTGTCGAAAATGAAGGTTTGTTGAAAGTACAGAGTCTGGCACTACATATTGCAATTTCTCTCTGTCATGATTGAGTTACAAGCTGCTGATTTGTGAGGTCAGTTGATCAAAGTAAGCGCGGCAGCACTTTTGAAGGAGGAACAAAGTGAGCCAAACCAGACTATGGTTTTTCATATAGGTTAGGGACGAAAAGGAAAAATCAATGTAAGTTTAGACAACAATGTGCAATTATCCGATTTAAGCTGTTGCTGCACCTGGTGCATATACCAAGTCCTCCTAGCCGCTGGCGCTGCTGCCCCGTGTAGTACGCAGCAGCCGTAACCGTCGTCAGTGAGACGGTAGTTAACGAAAAATAAGAACATTGTTTCAAATAAATGTCTCATATTCAAATCATCATTAGAGGGCATTAAAATTCCCTCTCAACACTCCGTACTCTTTTTCTGTCTCTCCTCTCTCTCTCTCTCTATCTCTCTCCTGCTTTAGCGCGTGATTCAAATAATTAAAAAGGTTAGAAGATAGTTACCTCCACGCCGCGCAGTGACACGTACTGACGTACCTGCGTAGGTGCCCACCTCTTTATCTCTGCTTTCGCTCTTTCCAAGAAGAAGAACAGGGAACTAACCAGGAGAACCCAATGCATTTAATTTGAAATGAGGAACAAAACAAAAACCCTAGAGAAAGACTCGAACTGCACAGCGAAAAAAGATCCCAACTTCACTCCCCTGTCCTCTCCCCCAATCCATATCACATTCCACACACACTCTCCCCTCCCACACACCCCTCCCTCTCTTGCGATTCAATGGATCATTGGAGAAAGCCTTCTCTCCTCTTCGAGCTCTCCTCGACGACTAAGAGGAAGGCGCTCTCCGGCCTCGGCGTTGGTGTGGGCGCCTCTCTCCTCATCCTCTCCCTCGTGCTCTACGTCGACGCTCCTACTTCTTCTTCTGCTGCTGCGCTCTTCTCCTGGTTTTCCTCTGCTCGTTCTGATGCAGAGCCATCAAAAGTCGCATCTTTTTCGCTGGGGAAGGAAGGAGCAGCGGTTTCAGAATCAGACAAGGCCGGTGTCGGGAATTCCTCAAATAGTTCTTCTCCCGCAACCGATCGGTTTGATGTATACAAGGCGCATTCGGGTACTCTGGAGAGAACGCAGGATAATGCTACTAACAATGATACTTGGGCGGGTGTCGGTTGGAAACCGCTCCACGAAAAGGATGGAATTGGAAGTTCCGCACAAAAAATAGCGTCGACGGGGAAATCCAGTGCAGGGAACTCATCTCGGAACGACACCGTTGGAAAGACCGGCCAGTGGGAAAGAACAGCTGACAATGAGGATGAAGTAAAAAGGACTCCTGGAAATGAGCATGGATTTGGGGATAAGCAGCAACGCCATCAGAGTACCCAACTTGATAGACCTGGGAGAAATTCAAGCCACGGCGGCGATGAAGCAGTGGAGCTTGGCGAGAGGACTGAGGTGGGTTCTAAGCAAATTGGAGGGCTGTCTAAAAAATGTGATATATTTCGCGGAAGGTGGGTGACGGATGACAATTACTTTCCCTACTATCCTGCCGGCTCCTGCCCTTACTTGGATGATGATTTCAACTGCTATAAGAATGGGAGGCCGGACGGCGAGTTCTTGAAATGGAGATGGCAACCGTATGGCTGCAACATCCCTAGGTAACAATTAGCAGTAGAAGACGTGGAGCAACGTTTCCTTTCTTTCACAAATTTTAGCCTCTTTTCCTTGCGTTCCCACTTGGGTATTATAAAGGAAAGGTAGCAGAATTTAAACAACTATCCATTTTCCGATTCACCTCTGGATTAGAGCAGCATGCATCAACTGATCTTCTTTTAGAAATTTGTGGTGTTCTTCGGTCGCCCAGTACGGAGCTGGTAGTTGTTTGAAGTAGCTTTATATTTTAACTTGTAAATCTTTCGCCCCTGCACTTTTATCACAAGAATTATCAGCAGCAGTCAGCAGTGGATTTGTTACTCTATGAGTAAGAATTGTGTGAAGTGAGAGGACAGAGAACTACTTTCGACCGGTAGGGTGAGCGACCATTTACGCACAGTGATTGCATGCTACAAGCAGTTTGAGATTATTCTTCATTAAATTCTCAGACGTCGTCTTATAAGTTATAAATGCTGGTACATTGACCTTGTAGCAAGTGAATTTAGCGGCGGCAAGTTCTAGTTTAGTTCCTGCGTTTTTATTTCAGTCATCTCTCAACCTCATTAAATTGGCTTTAACTTGCTAATACATTTTTTAAGCAAAAAACAATATTCTTATCTGCTGTTGAATACTTCTGACAGATTAAATGCAACAGATTTTTTGGGGAGAATGAGAGGCAAGAGGATCATTTTTGTGGGCGATTCACTGAATCGAAATATGTGGGAGTCTTTGGTGTGTATTCTTCGTCACAGTGTTAGCAATAAGAAAAGGGTTTTTGAGGTCATGGGAAGAAAGAAGTTCAAAACAAAAGGCTATTATTCCTTCAGATTCGAGGTACCGACATATAGTTTCCATTACTGTAGCAGACCTTCTCTTGAACATGATTACAATTTGGGCTTTTCTATTCATGTTTCAATGAATTTTAATGTAGGACTATAAGTGCTCTGTTGATTTTGTACGATCACCATTTCTGGTTAGAGAGTTATATTACACGAATGCAAATGGGTCGCTAGACGAGAAGCTGAGATTGGATGTGTTGGATGAAACAACTTCAGTATACCGTAAAGCTGACGTTATTGTTTTCAATACAGGCCACTGGTGGACTCACGAGAAAACATCAAGCGGGTGCATATATCTTCCTAAACCTCTTTCTGATTTGTAGAAGTTGTTTGTGAAGCATTACGGGTTGTCATTGGAGATAGCAACTCTTATGTGTTTCTGTTTCCCTTGTTTTTCTTTCTAACTGTGGAAATACAGGATATACTACTATCAGGAAGGAAATTATGTGCACCCTGTTCTCAAGGTCATGGAAGCCTACAAGAAGGCTCTCACTACATGGGCTAGATGGATTGACAAGAACATAAATGCGAGGAGAACTCAAGTTGTATTCAGAGGATATTCTCTTACCCACTTCAGGTAGATTACAAATATGCAACTACTTTCCATATGTTTATCGAACTCAAGTTTAGATTGTATGGTGGACACCTGGAGTTGGCTCTGACCCAGTAAAAATGCAGAACATCTTCTGGGATTGGTAGTAGCTTTGTGCTACGGGACTACTAAAAGAAAATAGCAAGTTAACCTTCCATCATATTGCTTTGTGTCATGGGAACTGAAACTTTTTCTTTGGTTGCAGGGGCGGGCAATGGAACTCAGGAGGACAATGCCATAAGGAAACCGAGCCAATCTTCAACCAATCATACCTTGTTCATTACCCTTCAAAGATGAGAGCGTTGGAGCAAATTCTAAAACAAATGAAAACCCCAGTAATATACCTCAATATCAGCAGGCTTACAGACTATAGGAAGGATGGACACCCTTCCATATATAGAATGAAATATAACACAGTACAAGACCTGATTTGGGCTGAGAAGTCCCAAGACTGCAGCCACTGGTGCTTGCCAGGCGTACCTGATTCATGGAATGAGCTCCTCTACGCTTCTCTGCTAAGAGCTGGAAAAGGGTCGTGGAGAATATCGAGCTAGCGATGTCAATCTTCCTACTTTGAGCCAATGAAATGACCTTGTGATGCTTGCTTTGTAGTATTTTAGGTCACTAGGCACGGCACAAATTGTAACTTTTTGCTTCGAGGTCAAAGGTTCTCCCTGTTGTAATTCTTGTAGGTTAGTAGCACGACAAAATTTTAAGACGTGTAATATTTGACTCCTCTTTTGCTCTGAGAAGTGATTATTATGTTCTTCTGTAGATTGCTACTCAGAAATTTGCCTAAACGCTTTAGTTTCATCCTAATTGGTACTTGAGCTATTGAAGGGTGTCATTTGTGCAAACAAGCGAGAGAATATAGAAGTGTTTACAACTTTTTAAGCTTATATGCAGTTAAAGAGACTGCGCTCCAACATGGTTGAAAGATGAGCTTGCATTATTCAGCAAAAACGATTAGTACGCATTCTGCTGAACCATTTATGCAAACACATATGTAGGGAACTTATTGCTGCTACACAGATTGAGACCCTTTGATCACTCTTGAAGCAAGTCCAAATAAAAGGACTATTGAAAGCATAGTGTTAATTTATTGCTTCTCCGCAGAAGAGCCGGAAAAGTAAAAGTGAGAGTATGAATCAATAGGAGTTCACCATTGCCAAAGTTGTGACTTGCCGGTTGGCCATGCATCAGGCAAAGCTCCAGAGTGTCTGCTGAAGCAAATTGCTACGACAAACTGACCAGTTTAGAGGTGCAGGCAGAGGTTCAAAAATGAAAACACAAAAAGCCAATCTTTCGCCTCCCCTCCAAACGTTTCTGCTCCTGCCAGAGTTAATGAATTGGAAGCTAGTGAAGATCTTGGGATCTGAGTGCAGGCCTTAAAATAGCTGTTTATAAGTTAAAAGCGTGAGACAAGAGGCTTGAATACACTAAAAAAGCTGCTGCATCAAAGTGCTCCTGTTTCTGGACCAGATCGGAAAATAAAATACAAGACAAAAATGTGTCCGAGCTCCTTTTATAGGAAATAGGGCAGGTCTCTCTATCATCCAACCAGGGTAACTAACTAATTTGCAAGCTTATCAGTACAGATCGGTCCTCATCAACACCCACATACAACCATGTAATTGCTGTCTTCTTTCTAATTTTTTAATTATAAAAATTACAATTCAGCTTCTGAAGTCCTTTGGCACCATCGTTTTCTTATTAAGTGCCAAGTCCTATAATTTTACCACAATTGTTTTGTTATTAAGAGCCAAGTCCTGTACTTCTACCGTTCGAGCTTACTTCTAACATTACTTCAAGTTGCTTCTAATTTTCTCAATGGTCGGTTTCTGCACAGGTTGCTATTATTTCATGAGTCTCATGCGCAACATGAATTCAATTTCGTATTCTCCTATTTCTATATATTTTTACTTTTACATAATTCTCTGAATTAAATTCCATGGTTTAGCAAACTCTCCCCCTAAGTTTCCTCATTTTTGCAAACAGCAACTATTAAACTTAACCATGCAATGCATTTACACTCATCTACAAGGTATGTAGATACGACGTAAGTAGCCACCGACCCACCAGCAGCCGGACGCAGAACTCAAAGAACTCTTCAGTAACACAGCAGAGCTCTTCTTTTTCTCAGCCCTGCTTTTCTAAATAATATTTTCTTCAATCAGTTGCATTTCTAGATGATATCGAGTTTCTACTATCAGTTGCATGTGTACATCACTTGCTTATGCTTAGATTTCTTCGCCTCTCCAATGACATCTATCCCAATTATCCCCTCCCTTCGCCTTGGTCAAACCCAATTACGGCCTTGATAGTCGATGATAATCTCCAAGGGGCCATCAAAATCAGTCCATCCGGTCCTTCTGATGCAAAGATAATGGTTTATGATGCTCAAAGCTAGCTGATGCAAGTTGAAGTGGAAGATATCTTGAAGCCAAACCTTTTCTTTTAACAAAAGTTACCTATTACTAACCCAAAGTTGGCTGTTGTGGCTTCCACTACCAAAGGCTAGAAATATGCGAAACAAAATTATCCTATAGAGTGTTTGTCAACTTCATTATTATCCTAGTAACAACTGCACTTCCGCACAACAATTACAGAATAATTAACCTGCACAACATATACAGCAAATTATCCAGTAGTAACAACTGACGATAGAAACAGAAATTAACTTCAGCAAATTTACAGATATCATGTAATTGAAATCATCCAAATCACAAGTTGATTCAGAAGGCAGAAGAAGTACTAAGACAATTTATGTGAGTGGCCGCAAAGGTAGCAGTCTGACAATGATGCTTGGCGGTAGGAAATGCCAATTTAACTGGGACCGTGCATATTGATTCGTTTATTAAGTTGCTAAATGAATAGTGATAGGAAAGAAACCTCCTGTGAGGTCTTTTTGGGGCATAGGGAAGGGATCCAAGATCCAAAACTAGATCATTGTATTGGGTAAGATCCATTTATGGCAATAATCCATTTTGAGCTGGCATCCTACTTGTCCACTTGTTTTTGTAGAGAAATTAGTTCCAGGTACAGTTATAACATCAATAACAAATGTGAATCTAAATAAATGGTCATACAGAGCATCATATTTACCAAAAACTTCTCACCATCCCATTATGATTGTAACTTCACATAGAGTGAATTTAATTGTTTAATTCGGAACAGAGAAAAATTGAACAGCAACTAAAAGGTTCCATGTTTGAGAAGTTAGCAAAATATATCAACAAGATCAACATACATATATGATCCACTCAGGAGCAAATTCCATCATCTACTTCAAAAAGTATATGGGCGATATAGGCTGCTTCCTAAAGCACGATTCAAGTAACTGCTCTATAGTAAATGCATAAAATTTACCTGAAGTGGAAGAATATCTTCATGAGCCAAGAGTGTATTCCATCTCATCAAGAAAAGTTGTCAAGTTACAGCACAAAATCATTCAACATATCAGGGTTTTTGGCTGCCAAATCCGGAGAAGGCGATCGTAAAATGAACAAGTAGCAGCTACTAAAGTCTTGGAACTCTGATTATCCAAGCACCCTCCTTTCTGCCAATCAGCTCCATATGCTAATGATTCGTGTTTGCTATATGTTTCAAGTAAACTAACATCTCCCTCTCCGATCTTCACAACAGCAAAACCACCATGCATGCATGCCGCCAGTACCAAACCAGAAATATATGGATGGTGTTTAATTCTCCAAACCCCTCCCCCCAAGTGAATAGATTTTTCATTTACAGGTTTTGTCGTTGATCTTATGTCCCACACTCTGAGGAATTCATCATAGCTTCCTGTCAGTAGAATATTCTGATCCAAAGGACTCTGAGTGATGCAACAAACGCCCATCTTGTGGGACTTTGCATTCTGAAACACTAAGCTGGATGGATTCTGACGCAAATCCCAACAGCTGAAATGACAGTCATCTGAACCGGCGTATAATAAGTGCTGGTGGAAGATATCAAAGGATGTAGCCCATAGCTCGAATTCATGAGCGAGCCAGGATTGTAATACATGCAACTGGGATTCCCTGAGAGAGATCACAGATATTGAACCATCTGAAAGACCAACAGAAATAGATTCTGCCACTGGTTCCCAGTCTACACATAAGCACATTGCCGAGCTGATCTTTTCTGTACAAATGTCTCTCAAGAAAATTCCTGCATTTATTTAATGATACTGATCATATACTTAAAATCAAAAAAAATATTATCAACATAATCAAGTGAAGAAATAAAAGTTTATTTCCTTTCTATTTTGACGAAGCAACAATATACTGAAGCTTGGAATAACCAACAGAAAGTATCAGCACAATGAAGGGCAAAGTAAAAGTTCTTTAAAAAAAAAAAAAAAAAAAAAAAAAACAACAAAGAGAGAACGTGATAACTAATGAACAATCATTTCCAGTAGGTATAGTCAATGACAATAATAACCNAAATCTGATGAAGCAATCAGGCATTGAAGCTGGGCATAACTAACAAAACCAACTCACAGTTTCTCAAAGGAAAGATCTAAGGTAAAATACACTGTTAGTCATTGAAGTTATCAGAAACTTCACTTAGGCAACCAAATTTCAATTTTTTGCAGTTGAATCACTGAAGTCTGAACTTTCACTTCGTGTTTCATCCAGTTACTCAATGAGATTCAGTTTAGTTTTCCTGATTGAGGCATGATGTCGTAGCTGATTTAACTACCACATTTTCTCCAAAAGATGATGCAGTGACAGCATGCACGGGTGATTCTTTTGCCAAACCACCTCAAGACTATAATGATTCAGCTGACTTGACCAGCACATCATCATTCCTTCAGGAAAACTACATGGAGTTTGATGGAATGATCAAGGTTGAAGGACTCAATAGCGACAATGTGAAGTTCGGGAACCTGAGTGAAACTTCACCGCAAGTTCAGTGACTAATGGAATACAGTAGCCAAAGATTTACATGATCTCAAGATGAGATAAAACCATATAAATTGTATGATTACACCCAACATCAAGCAAGTTTGAACAACAAAGGGTATTCATTATAAGTAGCACCAAAGTCGATTTGGTTCAGTAAAGTATTACAGTTGAAGAACTATTAAAGAGGAGTCGGAAAATGGTAGGACCTTGGTCTTCCGCCCCTTGATTTGATTGTAAAGCACGAAGAACTACGCATCCATCTGCGTCAGCTTGAGCAAGTAATGGATAACTGCTTCCTCCACTCGGGTTCCACTTGATGTCAAAAACACCAGCTGTCTGTACTCGATGGACTAATCCAAGCCCTGTTTCAGCATTCGTATCGAAAAGCGAGATGCTTCCGGTTCGATGTGGTTGCGTGCCCTCTTGTAGCGTATATGTTGCCGCAGCCAGAATGTGATGAAAAGGACTATGTGGGCAGAACTCAACAGCGTCAGCATTTCCATCTAATTGGCAACAGGCAATATCCATCCTACAATAGCATACAAAGGTGAATAGTTAGCACAAATACTCAGTTGGCCAACCAAAGCCATTAAAATTTCCTGAGGTTCACTTGGACCATGCTCTCACTCCCAAAAGTACCAGAAAATGTTTCACTGGTAGTCCGAGAAATAGTGCATAAAAACTTGCGCATAGACAACCATTATTGGACATCTAGCTAAAAGTCAAAATATCAGCTTGCTACCTTCCCCTTATAGCGAATTCTCCTGAAACGTTTCTAATCAAACAATCTTGAAATGATCCGTCAATAGAGCTGCTAATGGCAGAAAATTAGTGCTCAGGCCCAACCCGGCGGCAGCAAACTAAAATTTTAAAAAGTGGGCTCACTTCCCGAAGCTCTGATACCAAATAAATAATGGAGGTCTAAACAAAATGAGGTCGCCTCCGGCATGCTCTAGTGCGGCAATAGATGTCGTCGAAGTTCATATCAAATTTCGAACCACATGCTGAAATGAACTATAACGAGCAAAAGAGAAGAGTGTTTCCAGATTTGAACCCAAAATGGATTTTTTTTTTTTAAAAAAAAAAACTGATAATTGTCTGTTCAGTCCTTCCGCACCTGAATCCAAGAAAGTTGAGCGAAGTGGCGCAACTTGTGAATTTGCTGGGCAGCAAACCAAGCCTCAACAGCAGTCCAGACTTGGTTGGAAAGAGAGGCGAAGAGGGACTGCGACAGCAGCAGCAGCAGCAGCAGCAGCAGCAGCCAAAGAGAGGAAAGAGGAGGGGATGTCAGATTCAGAGAGAGAGAGAGAGAGAGCGCGGCAGATTAGAGAGGAAAAGGGGCGGCGCCAATCCAAGCGCAGGCGGGAGGAGGAGAAATGCCGCAGCCGGCAACAACAAAATAATTATTCCTCAGCCCATTAGGGCCGGCTGCGGCGTATTTAAGTTTATAACTATAAGTTAGCTGGGGTGGCCCAAGGCCCCAAATAAGGCCTGGAAACAACAGCCTGTTGTTTTTAGAACCTCGTCCCATATTAATATTACTTATTTTTAGCTATAAATAAATTCATTTCTTAAAAAATAAAATAAATTTAGGAAAAAAATAAACGAAACAACCATATCCTCCTTTTTTTTTTTTTAAATCTCTCTCAAAAAAAAAAAAATTCCGTCCATTTGCATTTTACGATGTCAAAAAACCTGAAATAAGAAAAAGAAGCTAATAACAACAAAAAAAAAAAAAAACCCAAAGATAAACAAAAAAAGAAGAAGGAGAGTTTTTAGAGTTTGCCTTGTTTAATTTTTTTTAAAAAAATTTAAATTTAGTTAAAAATAGAGAGTAACTGGGCTTTTAAAAAATAATAATAATAAAGGGTAGCATATTGAGCTGTATTAATTTACGAAACCGGCACGTACGTACAATATTTTTAGCTCTACATTACAGAAGTTCAGATTGCACTAACACAGTTACGTACAGGGCCAACCACTTAAGCGCTTATACATAATTACATGAAATTAGCAGTCGCTCTCAATTAATGTTCTCTCTTCGATTCTGATCTTGTCGTCGGTCATCGTCGCCGCCGCCACCGCCGACTACACTGATCTTGCCCTGATCGAGCAGCTGGTAGAACTCCCTGGTCCGCCTCTGGTTGTTCCAGTGATGCAGCTTCCACAAGTATCCCGCGAACAGCCCCAGGCTGATCCCGTAGAACATCTCCTTCACCACGTTCGGCGGCGGCTTCGGCCGTCTCGACGCGGCATGGCTCGCGATCTTCTGCGCACTCGACATGCCTTTTTGCCCCCGAATGCGTACTGCTAGCTGCACGGAAATTAATATCAAAACCTACTAGCTAGAGCAGAACTAATTTGTATTTAAGAACTAAGATATTATTTAGTTCTTAGCTACGTATTGCTAGTATACAGATACCACTCGCATGCGAACCAAGGGTTCATTACATTAAATTAATCTCGGCGAAGAAGAACAGACCTCTAGTTCTTCTGCATGCTCGGACTCGATCGCTCGAGGAAAGGGATCAGTCGAGAGATCTAGAAAAGCAAGCGGGAGAGGATGAAAATTAAGGTTGTCGACAAATTAATTACTAGACTAGACACGTTTTAGGAAAAGAGCAAGAGGAAGGAGAAGAAGAGCTAGTGGCAGATGCGGCACGTCTGATATATGTAGCAAGCGGCACCTGGCACAGCGAATGCATGCATGCAGTTGACGCGTGTTAATGCAAGTTGATATTAAGGTCCCAAAATAAAATTCGAGCAAAAACCATGCACCGTTATATATATTTTTGTATCTTTTGATAGACCTGCAAAAAAAAAAAAAAAAAAAAAAAAAAAAAAACATCGTTTGGTGATCTTGGACTGGTGTGTTGGGCTGAAGAGGACGTCAAAACCTAAATGGGTGGATGAAATTGTGAAGATAAATTTTAATTTCCAGCAATATAAATTTGCTAATTTCAAATATTAGTTATAAAAAAAATAAAAAATAACAAGACTAGTGATGATGAAATTGTAAGATTACAAGCCCATTTGGGTTGTAGGGCTAGCACTTCTCATTTGGTCATAAAACACTGTTTCATTTTCTTTATCCTCTTTTCTTAAACTCCAAAAATATCAAAATAATATTAAAAAATTCCAAATATTTATAGAAAAAATTTTAGAAATTGTGGAAAACCTACGGATTTCCTTGCAAAGGAAACGTTGAAAAATTTGTGGACTTACCTTGACGATGATACGTCGTATCTTTCGATATTACCGCCGCAAATGGAGCCGTGGATTGGTGGACAATCACCAAATCAAACTACTCTCATTTCTAATTTTTTGAATCATCGCATCTTAATTACAGCACTGATATCAAATTATTAGGATTTTCTATCTTAATGTGATGCCTCAGTTTAATTTATAGGGGGGTCATCTATTATATTACTTCTCTAGTCCTAGTACGATTAACTTTTTTAAACATGTGGGTTAATCATCATCCAAAATACTATAACTTATGTATAGGATTATTAATTTTATATTCTACATTTCTTCCTTCTTTAAATGCTGATGTTCTCGTGAGGCTTAAAAACACTCACAAATATTAGGCAATGTGAGGCTCGTCTCGCCAGTTTTAACCGATCTTGTGGGGAGCTGCGCGCGCTTCACCCACAACGACCGTCAGCTGTGAAGTCACACTCTGACTGCTATGTAACCTCAACTCGATCGAAACTTATTTCACACTTTCGGCTAGTGATTGGTTCTGATATCAACTGTGACACCTCACTTTCGAGAGGCATCACCCATCCGAAAACTACTCTAACCCTAGGACACTTACCATTTAACCTCTTAGACCTAGCAACTGCCTAAAATATTACACCCAAGTTAAGAGATTTATATATCACTATTATATCTTATATATTTGACCATTTCAAATCATACATTTAATGATAACAAAGATACAAAATCATTACGAGAAAATTAATGCTCACTTATTTAAGATTNTAGAAGGTGCATAGGCATAGCTATCCATAATTTCGTATCCACAGATTTTATGGGCTTGTTTGGATGCCGGAACAGGTTATCTGATGTTATCTGATGATAATGGTAATGTGTGTGTTATAGAATTTGATTTGTGAATGCAACCAAGAGAATAGATTTTTAGCTACAGTGAATAGTTAATAATTCCGGCTTCTCTGTTTTCGAGATGGCAAATTCCACTGACGAGGAGATTTGTCATATCATATTCTGTGAAACATAAATTAGAGGCAGGATATAAAATATATTTGATTGTAGGCATCCTTCCATAATCTCCATCTACTAATTACAAATTACAACATGCCCCTTGAGTAAATTGAAGATGCGTACTAAACAAGATATTCGTGGATCCGAATAGGCCCTGCTGATTTATAACTTAAGGTTCAGTTCATATTTCTAATTTCACCATTGCGACTTTTGTCGTCAGCGTCTGATTATTTTCTGAACTATTGACAAGAGCTTGGATTAGATTTTAGATTTGTTTTAAATGAAATTCTTTTGTTTGTCTATTATTTGTGGGATTTTACTTCTATAACCATTCTTCTTTCTTTCTTTCTTTCTTTCTTTCTCACTTTTTGAGATGAAAATTGTGTGTTTATACCTTCTACTTAATTAAAATTAATGCTATTATTTCCTTGCTTAAACTATGAATCTTCATTTGACTGGAATTGCCAAGTGCTGACATCTTCTGCATGCACTACTTATCAAATGATTCCTTAGATTTAGATGAAGCCCTTTAATCTCAGAACATGTAATATTTCTGGACACATGAAAAAGGCTTCAACAACTGTACATTTGATTTAATTATGTATTTCTCTCACTGATTGTGTTTATTTGTATGTGTAGCTCTTGGAATGAGCTTCGAGTGCTTTGTTGACTTATGCAGTGATGAAGAAACTGAAAATACAGAGCTTACAACTTGTAAGGAAACACGTCTAGTGCAAGAGAAAGCTAGGTCAAATGACAACTTAAAATTTGGAAGTTCAAAGGGAGTCATACCTTCTTCTTCATGGTTAATGGACCAAGAGAGTTTATCTGGTAATGAATTTCATGATCTTCCTACCTTACTCAATTCCATACCATTTTGCCGCCAATTCTGGAAAGCAGGAGACTATACAACCAGATCAAATTCTGTACCAGTCTCTCAAAGTGCGTACTACCTGGCTTCTAAGACATCCTATTTATCTGCCATGTATCCCATTAGTTTTGGTGGTTGTTTGTGACATTTGGTTTATTCCTGATGTTGTAGATGGCAAGAACCGCTTACGCATCCATCCCAAATTTCTCCACTCAAATGCTACTTCACAGAAGTGGGCTTTTGGTGGTGCGTTCCACTGTGGTTTCTGAACTGCCACTTGAAGTGACTGCTTTCTCTTGCAAATGATATAACTTGAATTTTTCATGTTTCAGCTATTGCAGAGCTGCTTGATAATGCAGTTGACGAGGTTTCGTCACCTTCTCTACCATTTAACCCCATATTTAAGTCCTGTTGCCTTTTTTTTCCCATTCTTCCTTTATTTTACATGAAATAGGTACAAAATGGAGCCACATTTGTTAAGGTAGATAGAATCACGAATTCTCGAGATGGAAATGATGCACTACTAGTACAAGGTATTCCCAGCATTTCTTGGTATTGTGAATGCATCCATTGATCTATCTGATCCCGTTATTGCAATAGAACTTTTTGGTCAAACTGTTAAGTCAGCCCACTAGTAATGTGGATTCTTAAAGTAAGTCCATTATGTTTAAATTACTTTAATTGCAAGAATCAAGCTTCTCTTTTTTCAATTACTTCAACTCAGTAGGTTTAGTTGAAACAAGTTAAACCAAGCAGACTTAATTGAAGGACCTACATTAGTTGACTGACTTCTTAGCTTGACCATATATTGTGTAAATTAGATGATGGAGGTGGAATGGGTCCGGAATCTTTGAGACGTTGCATGAGCTTTGGCTTTTCAGATAAGCATTCTGATTCTTTCATTGGACAGTGTAAGGATTCCTTCAGAAGGTTTAGATTATTTCCTCGTATATTGTAATTTGTACTTATTAGTTTACTTATCATTCAGATGGAAATGGCTTTAAAACCAGCACCATGAGGCTTGGAGCTGATGTTATTGTCTTTAGCCGAAGGATGAACAACAGGTTAGCGTTCTCTTAACTCGTATTTTAATTTTTTTTAAATGCCAATCTTTTCAGTTACTAACATATAATTTCATCATTGACGCATCATTTTCATGTCATTAGAACATTAACTCAAAGTGTCGGGCTTCTTTCGTATACATTTTTACAAAAAGCTGGTTATGATGATGTAATAGTACCGGTGGTAAGTTCTTTTACGTTTTGGTTAGTTTTCTGTCGTTTGTTTCATGGTATCCTCATTCTTCCATGTAAAATGCAGAACTTAAAGAATTTCCTTTGGGCATTGATGCTTTTATTGTAATGATTTTGCATATGGGTGCATCATTTTTTGCCTGCTGTAGGTGGATTATGAGTTTGATCCATCAACTGGTCTAGTTATGAGGTTACTTCCGCATGGTCAAAGGCATTTCTCTTCTAATTTGTCTGCTCTTTTAACATGGTCTCCCTTTGCTACAGAAGTTGAACTATTGAAACAAGTAAGTTGCAAATATATATATATATATATGTATATATATATGTATGTATATATGTATATATATATGTATGTATATATGTATATATATATGTATATATATATATATATGTATGTATATATATATATGTATGTATATATGTATGTATGTATGTATATATATATGTATGTATGTATATATGTATGTATGTATATATATATATATATATGTATGTATATATGTATATATATATATGTATATATATATGTATGTATGTATATATGTATGTATGTATATATATATGTATGTATGTATATATGTATGTATGTATATATGTATATATGTATGTATATATATATGTATGTATGTGCGTATGTATGTATGTATTATTGCGTGAACCAATTGTAGCATCTTGTTTACATCTTTAAGGTATTTTCTGTACATAACTATTCTTTGGTTTAATTTAAATAACATACATACATACGCACATACATACATATATATATACATACATATATACATATATACATACATACATATATACATATTATTGCGTGAACCAATTGTAGCATCTTGTTTACATCTTTAAGGTATTTTCTGTACATAACTATTCTTTGGTTTAATTTAAATAACATACTTTTGCAACTATATCTTGATTCACTTTTCCCTTTCTGCAATGAATTCCATTTTTCTTTGTTGCATTCCAAAACGTTTTAGTGCAAAAGGTGCAATTAGTGTACTTTATTGGTAATTCCTATTATTCTCATTTTCTCAAGTTATGCCGTCTTTAGGAAAACTTCCTTTTTTTATTTTGTGCAGTTTGACAACATAGGGCACCATGGCACAAAAATTATTGTATTCAATCTATGGTTCAATGATTCCGGGAAGATGGAACTGGATTTTATTTCTGATTTGGAGGTATAATTACCATCTTATCTTCCGGTGCATCTTTCTTGCTTTTGCAATTTTGTATATTCTCTTTATTTTTTGCAATTAGAATGCTCTTACACTCTATACGGAAATCAAATAATTTCCCACACAAAAGAAAGAAAGAAAGAGAGAACAAATGCAAAGACTACTGTGATTGAGAGAACTGAAAATGATCTAAATTTGCAAAAACAAAAAAGTCCAAATGTTCTAAATGAAAGGGATTTAATCAATGCTAAATCTCCTTGTAAAGCAACTAGAATGACTGGTTAACCTGGTGGCTGTATATTGTTCGGTAATCTCTCAATATGAAGACAGATTTAAGGATCTCTTAGTTTCATATATTTTAATTGTAAATTATCTGATTACTGAGAAATTTTGTTTTGGTGGTATCTGCCTAATTTTCTGCATCGTCCGTATAAATGCAATGCCTTCTAATGTACCTAACAATATAAGATATCCTTATCATTAATTCTATCACCTTTCATTTTAAAAATTTGATAAGTTGTAACATTGTAGTAATAATTTCCTGCTTTTGTCTTGCTAAATATAAGCTTTTATGCAGCCTTTTTTTCCTTATTATTGTTCTTTCTTCTTTCAAGAATGTGGACCTTGTTCTTTAGGGTGTTTTGATTTCCTGGTTGCAGGACATTATGATTACCGGAGCACCTTGTGGCAGGGCGAATATGTTAAGCGAGAAGCATATTGCTAATCGATATCGTTACTCTCTTCGCGTAAGTTAGAAACTCTTAGATTACACTTTCTCCATTTACAGGCTGTATTAAGCTTACTGTATGTGAACTTTTCCAGGTGTATGCATCTATATTATATCTGCATCTACCACAAAGCTTTAGAATAGTCTTGCGTGGACGAGATGTCACCCCTCATCACATAGTTGATGATCTCAAATTTCGTGAATGCATTAAATATAGACCGCAAATTTTGGGGAGCAAAGAGGTTGGTTCTTTTTGGTTACACATTCTATTGATTTTAGGTTGCTATTTTGTAAGACATATTTGTACAAGTGTGATTCTTTTGACTTTATGTATTAACTCTTCACATATTCTTTTCTCTTGTATCAAGTTAGGCCGAGGTCATTACCACGATTGGATTCTTAGATGGTGCTCCAAAGCTTAGTGTTCATGGATTTAATGTCTACCACAGAAACCGGCTTATATTGGTAGAAACAAGAAGGCAACTCATTTTTGGCTGCTCATTCCTTTTAAATATGTAGATCACTTTGTCAGTTCCATTTTGTTAGAATTTTCAATTTTGAAATCAATTATTTATCTTCTACATGGATTTCTCACCTGATAACTAACAATGCGGTTAAGAATTAATTCTGGTTAAAATGTATGGATTGTCCATATACTTTCCTATATGTCCGCTTGGTCCCTCTACTTCTCACTCAAACACTTTTCATAGTCTCTCATATTTTAGTTTATGCAAGCTACCAAACGCACAATCTAAAGAAGCTTAAGCTAGTTAAAAAGGAATCTGACTATGGATGAATCTCATTTTGTCTGTCACAAAAAGTTATTTGATTTCTGTCCTGTGATTCCTTTTTTTCTTATATGCCCTTTCAGTATTTCTTCATTAACATTACTTCCCTGGTATTTTCAAAATTGAAGTCCTTCCAATTACTGGTGCCATGCTACATACCAGTCATCCCTTGCTGAGCTTACAAATATCGAGCATTTCTTTGAGGCTACAATGACTTAAATCTCTTTTCTTTTTTTTTTTTAATGCTGGAAACATTAATATAAATGCATATTTTATCAGCTAATTACATACTTGAACTTCTCATAAATGAGGTTGCCAATTGTTTATCCAACTTCGTTCAATTTACTGCAATACAAATGTTATTATACAGCAGTTTGATAACTTTCTTTTTAATTATTTCACTTCCTTAGTTTGATAACTTTCTTCTAATTATTTCATTTCCTTAGTTTGATAACTTTTTTTGTAATATTTTCATTTCCTTAGCCCTTCTGGCGAGTGTTTGTTTTTACAAGAAAGAGAGGCAGAGGCATTGCTGGTAAGAAGCGCTTATGCCAAATTTTCCTTAGACAGTATTAAACTCCAAAGGATTCTTTTCTTTTTTTGTTTAATTTTTGCTGCTGAGGGAAGTTGAAGCTTTGGAACTTGGTGCAAATATTTAATACTACTGGTTCTATTACTTTACAGGAGTGTTAGAGGCAAATTTTATTAAGCCGACACATAATAAGCAAGACTTTGAGAAGTCAACCCTTTATCACAAACTCGAAATTCGCTTGAGAGATATGACGGCTGAATACTGGTGAATTTTATCTTAACTTGAATGTTTCTTTTGTTGTTTAGCAGTCTTTCATTTCCAGCCTTTGTTATGTTCCATCTTATATCTTTCATACAACTCTGTTGGAAGTTATTCTCTATGGTCTCACTTTAGAATAGCGTTAACCCAGCCACCAGGGTACTATACCATTGTGATGATGCTGGTTAGTTAATGTTATCATAGAACAGAGTTTGGCAAGAAGATATTGAATTTTTTTTTCTTTTGGTATTTTGCAAGCACAGGCTGAATTTTCTACTGCAAGAACAAACTTTTTTTCTTTCTATTTCTTGCACCAAAATGCCTGTCCATGTAAAGTTGGCTTCAGTAGTATATATTTTGTTCTGATGTCACCCAAGGAGACTTCAGTTTGAAGAAAAGAAAATCAATTATATCTTTTTCTCCCCAAAAAGAATGAGGCCATTTGTGTGTAATATGAGGAAAGCTTTGTAAAGCCTTGTCAGAGTCCTTTTTCTTCAGTGTTGATTCATTTATACCACACACCGACTGGTTGAAGATGTGAGTTTTTAGAGTATTTAGTTCATCAAAAAATATGATATGGAAAGTCTCCCTTCAGAGACCAACTTCTGCAGGACCATGACGGTTTATGTGATCGTTTTTTCTTGACTCCCTTATGCCTATTGAGAGTCAGGATTTTTCGTCTTAGTATCATATGTCATCATGCAAGCTAATCAGGAGCTTTCCATCCATGATAAAACCTTGTTTCTCATTATTTTTTATTTAAAATTTTCAGGAAGTATCATTGCCATTTGGTTGGTTATTCATCACCGGTGACTGGTGCTTCTCCTAAGAGGCCTCAGATAGGAACTGCCAATGAACTACAAGATGCCTCCAGTAACCATTGTATGCCATCTTCCTTTTCTAGCAGCCTTATGTGGGCAATATAGATGGCGTAAAACAAATTAATGTAACTAATACAGGTCTTTTATTGTGTGTTTGTATATGCTGATAGGCACTCCAGCTAACCTATCAAATGGCCTTTCAAGCAGCAGTACAGTAATAACTACATTAAATGGACAACCAAACTTGATGGCAATGCAAGTTTCCAACAGTTGCAAGGCTGATTCTCAAGCAGGTTTGTTTTAGTGTCGATTTCTGTAGCATGTCATACAGTCATAGTCCTTGACAGTATTTAATGTCTTGCCCTAGTATGATTCATACAGCATTTCATGGAAAAAGAAGCGCAAATCACGTAATCACAGCAGAAGTACCAAAGCGGCAGGCTGTTGCATTTGAACTTACAAGTGGAGTTGGTGGCAATCTCAAGATACAGGTTCGAAATGGGAATATATGAAAGCACTAGCATGCATATAAGGCCAGTATTAAAACATTAGAGAATTATTAAACGATTAGCATATTCTTCTGTGTGCATAGCGTCTGCTGGTTGGTGGTTGCATATTTCATGTATATAGGCATTATTATGCATTTTATGCTAGAAGTGGCGATAGTTAAAGCTTAATTTCCTTTCTGCTTCTAACTCGATATTTCATTTCGTGCTTAGGCCCTTGTTGCTTGTTAAATGAACAAAGCATATTAAGCATTTATGTGCGGTTGTTAGCCATTGGCCTTAAAATAAGGAGACAGGTAGGGTTTATTGACTAGCATTATCGATAATTGTCAGTTGTTGCATGTGTCTAGTTGTCTGCTAAAGAAGGAACTCTACTAAGGCTTAACTCAATGCTAGTTGGGGTTGGCACATCAAATAAATTAAGATCTGTCAATTATCTTTCCCTACCAAAATCGATCTATCAAATGGGTACTTTTTGTTATGCCATGCTCATTAATTTTTTTCCTAAACCTACGTCACGTCTTACTGTCTTATTAAACTTCTAAATCTGCACCAGAACATCACTAACACTTGTCTCTTTTATTTCACATTTATATTCATCGTTTATTTGGTGTGTAATCTGCCAAGATTATTATAAACTATGGAACATCAAAGCAAAGTTTACAAGTTAGGTGGATGTTTAATTGTCTTTTTCTTTTACATTTGTATTAGCCATTTGAGTATATAGCATCTATACTTGTCATATAAACGAAAGAGTTCTCTAATGCTGTCCCAACTTGTCCCAACATAGATGCAAATCACTCTTCTAGGGTTCTATTGAATGGCTTATGAGCGTTGTTACTTGATTATATAGAATCATGTAGTAAAATATTTCCAATTTTCTGTGTTTTAGAGAATTACGACCTACAGATTAGCAATAAGAGTTTCTTTTCAAAGTTGAATATAATCTTTGTAATTTCTCTCCTCATTTTTGGAGGCAGCATTCATCTGATGGGCAGAGGCAAATGCAAGAGATTATTACCATGATGCATGTAAATAAGAAGCTACGTGAACGGTGAGTAAAATCTACTTTGCAGCATCGAATTTCTCTTATCCAGGGCGGAAGTTCATAAAGAGTGTATTTTGTCTGTCTCGGTTTATTATTTGATGTGAGCCATTGATAGTGAATAGATAATGAGCATTCATGTTTCTCTTTCTTATATTTTACATTGTAGTGGCTGAATATTGAAATTCTAATTTTTTTTGCTTGCCAGCAATATTTCAACTTTGACTCTGTCCCTCTCTCTCTGTCACCCCCTCAATATTTATCTTCTATTTCCATAGGTGCTTGGAATACGAAATAGCTCAGAAGCAGCTGCTTCTTAAGGTAACATCTTGGATAAACAGTGCTAATGCCACGTTTTCTAGTTCCATGTTTAAGTTGTTGAAGTATGTAGATAACTCTTATGGATGAAATTACGATCAGGTTTCAGGTTCTAAAATGATTCGATAGGAATTCTAGGGGTGAAATTGAAACTTGGGTGGAACTTCAGGGACTATATCTCTAAGAATTGGACATGAAATTTCTATAGGGATATAATGAGATAGTCAGCCAGTTATAAATAAAAATTATTTAGAGCGCCTTCAAATTTCAAGTTCGACTCTGGCTGATTCTACATTTTGCCACTTTGGTTTGGACAGAAGTTTGTGTGTTACTTTACTCTTACATTAGGTTTTCCATATTAAAAATGCATTTTTACTTTAACAGGTGGAAATGCTTAAAAATGAGCTCCAAGAGGTCCAATGGACTTACAAAATCCTAATGGGTGATCTTTTAAAAGTGTAGGCTGGGGGAGTTCGTCACAGAGGTGGTATTTTGCATCTTCATCTGATTTTATATATATGTATATATATATATTAGCGTGATAGGGAGACACAGCATGATGAAATTTTTGGTGGTCTTTTGCAAGTTGTAAATGATGGTTAGGATACATGGATATAGGACTCAGATATTTGTGAGGCTACTATGCTTTTTGAAGCAAATACTCCCAACTTGTGGGCCCTTAGATCCTTAGGGTTTACTAGTTGGTGATGATAATAGAATAGATCCAAGGGTCCAAAAGTTGAAAGTCGGTGCTTCTAAAAGCACCATAGCTCGACTCCTATGATATTGACCACAGGCACAAGAATGAAGATTGAGTTTCTTCTCATGGCCATCTCCCCTGGTTCTCATGGGATTGTAACAAGTCAATTTCTTTTGGATGTACTATCTTTTCCATATTTTGGTCATGATCTGAATGTTTAATTAAAACAGTAACTCACTTGAACAAGTTTTACTCTCATGTTGCGATTAATCCTTCAAATTTACCTTGTTTATTTTGCAGTCAGCAACTCATATGACTACAATATTTTTACTTTTCGCCATCTAAATTAGGTATAAAAAGTTGTACAGCAATGCAGATGGTGGTTTGGAACCTGTTAGAGTCTGCCAACTTCCTCGAAGAATGCAATAAATTACTCAGTTCAATGGTGCCACTCATATTGTTTTTGATGATGAACATTTTCTCCGCAAGCTTTGAGTTTCACGCTTTCTTATGAACAATTTCTTCGCGAGTGTCATAAAAGCATCAGCTGAGGGAATCAGCTTATTTCTTGTCATCTCATCATAGAACTGAAGCGCCCTCTTCTTATTACCCTGTTCACAACAACACGTGATCAGCGCATCATATATACACCTAGTGGGAGCCAATGTTTTCTGCCTCATCACAGCTAAAAACTTCTCTGCTTGATTCAACTTGTTGCATTTACAGAGATTCTGAATAACTGCAGCAAGAACTGCCGGGCCGGGATTAAGCCCTCTGTGCTCCATCTCATAGTAGAGCTTAACAACCCCTTCGGCTTCTTCGATTCTCCCGTACCCGTCAATGAGTACTAAATATGTCTCTTCGTTAGGAATAAATCCTCTATTGATCAACTCGGTAAGTAATTCATTCGCCTTGTTGACATCTCGCGATTCGCAAAGCGCGCCCATCATTTTATTGCATGTCGAACTACTAGGCAAGAAGCCATCTTCGCGCATCTTCTCATAGCAGGTCAAGCCCTCTTCCATTCTCCCTGTTTTGAAACACCCCACAATAAGAAAATTATAGGTCTGATCATATGGCTTCAATCCAACTATAGATACCATCTCTTGCATCAACTTTGCGGACTCCACAATGTCACCTCGATCGCAATGAGCTCCTATGAAGCAGGTATACACAAAGGCATTCATGCTACATCCTTTGTTGATCATCTCTTCACGCCGCTGATAAGCGGATTCCAAATCACCCATCCGGCAATGAGAATGTATAACCAAAGAGTGCACAATATCGTCGAACACGATGTTCTTCTGCAGCATCCTCTTCAAAAGCAAAATCCCTTCTTCGATCCTACCCTCGTCTACAATCCTCAACACCAATGCAACATTAGCGACCACGCTCGGCGCGCACTTCTTACCGTGAATTCTCTCCACTACACTTACCATCTCGCGCAAACTCCCCTCTTTACACATCAAACTGATCATGGTCTCAACGGTGGTCTGATTCGGGTACACTCTTCTCTGGAGCATAGACTCAAACACCTTCCACGCCAACTCATTCATGCTCGATTTCACCGCCACACGGAGCATGGAATTGAAGCTGATCAGGCTCGAAGTGAACCCTCGATCGCTGAAGTAGCTACAAGCATCGAAAGCGAGATCGACGAGCCTCATCTTGGCGCAGGTTTGGACCAGGAGATCGAAGACGCGCGAGCCGGGAACAACGGCTTCGTAGGTGGACCAAAGCGTGCCCAAAAGAGGTGGAGCCGGCGACCCCGACGCCGAGTCCCTGTACAAGATGGCCGATTCGAGCAGCGCGCGCGCGTCGAGGAGGAGCCCCGCGCGGACGAGGATGTGGACGAGGACGCAGTAGGAGCGGAGGCTGTGGCGGCGGTAAAAAGGGCTCCGCTTTGAGGACCAGTGGAAAAAAGCCAGGGCCTTTTTGGCGTGGGGGGGTTCCCTGAGGTCGAGGAGCACGGCTTCGACGAGAGGGTGGGTGAGATGGAGGGATCCGAAGGTGGCGGTTAGGGTTTCCCAGGACGGGGTTGGCGCTGTGGTTCGCAGGAACGCGGAGATGTGGTCGCTCCGTGAGGAGGTGGCAATGGTGGTGGGGGAGGGGTGATGGGGATTGGGGTTGGCGTGGGTGGAGAGGGAGAGGAGGAGGAGGGATTTGGTTAGGGGTCGGAGGTGGTGGAGGAATGCGGTGCGAGTTCTGCGAACGACGGTGGTGGCCTTCATGAAGAAGAAGAAGAAGAAGGAGAAGAAGCAGCAGCTATAACTTTTGACGAGTCGGAGAAGGGGATGAAGGGTTACATGCATACATCTGCTATATACTGCATATAGAAAAGTACGTATCATTAAGCTGGCAGATTTTTTTTTTTTTTTTTGGCAAAATTTACGTAACGAAATTCCTTATTCAACGAATTAGATTCAATTTTAAGGTTCTACCATAAAGTTTTAGTATTGTGGACTATAGATCGTACATATTCACTCAATACATGTAGAAATTTTTCTATTTAAAGTCAGGCAGTACAAAATATGACCTACACCAGTATGCACACACAATATATTTTTTTTAAATTTGATTTAGAAAATTAAAAATTTTTATTACAAGTGAATCAAAATTGAATTTTGATTTTCGAATTAAAAGCAAATTAAAACTCCCATACTTTAAAGTTTAAATTTTGATCTGTTTCAGTTGTGGGTTTTTAATTAGACTGATTTGAACTGTACATAATTAGAGTGAGAATAACCGCTCTTCTCACCGGGCCAGGTGGATCAAAGCAGCGGTTTTTGAGTCTGGTCATTGCCGGTGAGCTCACCGCACAAACAACATCGCCGCATTTGCCGCAAAATAATTTTTTCGCATCGGTTGGGGCGAAAAAAGGTTAAGGTCGAGAATACTGGGAGGTGAGCGTACCGCTTGAGTCGGAGGCGATTATTATAGATATTTAAACAGGCCGGGCCTTCGCACTGCACGGATACAATAGAATTCGGCCCGGCCTGGCCCGGCCCGGCCCGTTTCCGCCCTATTCGGACTGGGGCGAACGGACCCAATTGCTTCCGAGAGAGCCCATACTTTATATTTATATATAATAGTTTTCAGTTTAAAACTATCCAGATATTTGAAAAAGTTAATTTTACTCAAATAATTTGTTCATTTATTTTTTAAAATTTCTGCCCAAATAATTTTTTAAAGATTTTAAACTTTTTAAACTTCTATTCAAATTATTTTATAACTTTTAAACTTAAATTTTTTGTTACGATAATTGTAAACTTAATAGTAGTAATTGTTTTTAACCATAATATCCTTTCAATAGCTAAACAATGTTAGAATTTTCCTTTTATTTTTTAAAGATTAAAAATTTTAAAATTTAAGGGAAAAANTGTTCCTACAGTGCCAAGCAGGGTCCATCTATTATTTTTATCATCAATAACCAAGTGTTGATTTTGCTGTCATATCATTTTTCTTTCTTTTGTTTAATTTTGCAATTTGATTACACAGAACACAAATGAGCAGTATTGCATTAGCTATAGAGTACGTGCGACGCACGTCGCATTTGCAAATTAAATTAAAAGTTTTAAATGAATTATTAATTTGGATTTTAAATTTTAAATGATTTTTTATGGCTCGAGTCTATTTTTAACTAATTTATTTATAAATTTAATTTCTTTCTTAGTATATTGAAAATTTTGAAAGAGATTACTAATGAAATTTTAAAAATTTTAAATTAATTAAGATTTGGAATCAATTGAAATTTTTTAGTTTTGGATACACATTACTGATCAAATTTTGTATGTTATAGAACGAGTGTATAAAAAATATTTACAGTATAACTAAATTTTCAATATACTAAGAAAGAAATTAAATTTATAAATAAATTAGTTAAAAATAGACTCGAGCCATAAAAAATCATTTAAAATTTAAAATCCAAATTAATAATTCATTTAAAACTTTTAATTTAATTTGCAAATGCGACGTGCGTCGCACGTACTCTATAGCTAATGCAATACTGCTCATTTGTGTTCTGTGTAATCAAATTGCAAAATTAAACAAAAGAAAGAAAAATGATATGACAGCAAAATCAACACTTGGTTATTGATGATAAAAATAATAGATGGACCCTGCTTGGCACTGTAGGAACAACGCACTCATGACTAGTTCTTTTGTACTGCATCAAAATTTCAAACTCACAGATTCGAGAGGCACTTCAACATGTCTGCTATTGTACAACAATATAGATATATGCATAGACATCAAAGTACAGCATAACGCATTACTGGGTGATATTGGGAGGTGCTAATTACTATTCTTAAAGCTATAATACACATCAAAGATAGGCTGATATATGTATTATCTTAACTGGCCACTGCTAAACTTTATATATGAACAATCAGAAGGTAGTTTCTTTCACTACTGTCACTGGGCAAGTTGCATGGTTCACGACGTAGCTGCTTACGCTTCCCAGGAGAGCCCTGCATGACATAATTTAAGGTTACTCGCAAGTGTATATGAACCTGTTGAATTAATTATCAGAAAAGTGAAACAAAAATGTCAGCTCTTCTAGATCGGAAAATGTCACGAAATGAAGTGATGGCGAAGAAGCTGACCTTTTAATTTTGCTTAACCCTCTGTTTCCTACGACTAGGCAGTGCAATGGGATCTGCTCAATTGCTTCGCATAGCTTCTTCGTCGGATCGCCCCAATATATCTTAGCAACAACTTCTACCTGCAGTTGCAATATGTGATGCATTATTTTTAATCTTTTCAGCAACCAAATAGAACTTTGTTTCGATTTGAGCCATGTATTTGTTGTGTGTGATTATGAGCAGTAATACCCCTTTCTGATACGCCTGACCCAGAATTTCGAGTGCTTCATTGTCTGGCGACACGCCATATCTCTTGGTAATGGAGGGATCGGAGAATTCATTCAAAGGTATGAAAGCTGAAAAATTGAAGCAAGAAAAATCATTACCACGGCAAAAAGGTTGAGACCAGAAACGGCTACTTTTAACGAGAGACGGACAGAAAGGACTAACGCACGTGAACCATTTTGCTCCCATAGATGAATCACCCCTTGCTCAATCTGGTAGTTAGTGTTGACATATACAAGTACAAGGCGATCGCCGCTCCTCACAAGGTTGGTCGATGCCCACCTAAGTGCTGCTTTGCTGCATGGAGAGAAATCCACAGCCACTCCGACATTCCTCATCGCCATATATACAACTCAAGTGAGAGCCTATACTAAACACTTTTTACTTTCCCTATAAGCTTCTTCTGCTTCTGTGTTGTTTTCTTCTACTTATATAGACATTTTGAGGCTCCGTAGGAACTCAAAAAAGAGAGACAGAAGCTTCTTTCTATCTCTCTTTTGAGATTCCTATTTCTTAGAAGAGATCCAGCTTTATTTCAGCGTCTTCTTCTTGTGCCCCCTTTACTTGATTCCTTAGTATACTGTTGCTTACAGTACTTAATAACCTTGCAGAGTTAAAGTTCACAAGCAGTTGAGCAGCTCCAGCTGCATGAAACCAATAAGAGAGTCAGAAAAGAATAAGGGGTAAAGCAAAAAGTGGCAGAGAATGTGATTCCAAACCATTTATCTTTGTGTCAGAAAGAAAGTGGGCCTACTACTAATCAAGAATCGATCCAAAAGTTGATTCTAGAGAAAAATAGAGCATTCGCCAGATAAAGCCATTTTAAGAAACCAAATTCAAATTTGAAATCCTTACACAGCTTGCTCCTAAAATTAGAGGCACAAGTTCCGATTTGGGCTTCTGGGTTTTCGATCCAAAATCGCATTTTGGCTTCCTATTTCAGATATAAACCTATAATTTTCCATTTACCGAATACTTGAAGCAGCTTCAACTCTACATGAGAGCCGTCCGAAATTTTTCTTGATAGAAGTTCACCTGGCTTTCCGCTCCAGCTAAAAACTAACAAATTTTGCCTACTATATGCTTGACTTTAAAATTGTTACTAAATGCTTGAGTTTTACTTCACAATTAGAGAAAGTTGGTCCAAAAGCCAAGTCCATTGGCCAATCATGCATTTAGTTCTCCTCACTACAATAACAACAATCAAAGTGTGAAAAGATCTGAAAATATCAAGCAGCAAGTTATCCAGAAAATATCAAGATTTATCCATATCGCTTGATTGAGATTTGCGAAAATGCTTACCCAGATTCTTATTTCTTCTGGATAGGTAACTTGAGAGCATCTTAGACAGCAAATTGGCAAGGGAATGAGTCAGCAATTGGTTGATACTTATCCACACATTGATACCTAACTTACATTCTTGTATTACTTGCTTTACCAAAGTGCACAAAGTAACAATTGGTATGCATCATCCAACTTCATTTATGCTTCTGTGGACATGTTGTCACGACCATTCACCCAAGTTAAGCATGCAAAGCATGTACCAAGTACCATAACTTAATCCATCTGCAATCAATCTTGTACATTCAAAGATAAATAAAATTGCAATAAACAAAACTAGAGATCGTATGCTTGGTTTAATCAGATTTGAAAACACAGAGACAAACCATTCAAGAGAATTTATTCTTTATACGGCAAAGAGGTAGACATCTAATAGTCAAAACTGGTGAGGCCAGGTTTAGAATTGCAACACATATACTTGAACAACTATGCAGGACCAAGAGCAATCAAGTGGATCGCTATTGTTAAATGGATTCAGCCAAAAAAAAAAACATAATAGTGAGCTTAGAGGATCAATAACTCCAACCCCTTCAATGTCGACTCAATAGGAGAAGCTTTCAGATAACTTTCCCTTTCCCATTTACATATACTTGGTCATGCTAAATGCGAAACACTAAAAATCCACCAGCCGCCCAAAATTCCGATGACGTGGAGCTTTTTGTCTCTTAGTTCAACTTCGCCGATACAAAGAAGCTTGTAATCTTCAACTTCGACATTCCTTGCATACAAGAACTGCAGATACAGGATTATATTACAGATGATAATAAGATAATTTGAAACCACCGGACAATGTACATGGTCTATTTGCACCAACAGCTACATTGCAAGCTTATATGAGGAGAATCTTTAATAAACAATAATCATCTCAATAACAGTGTAGTTACACAGATATTACATTGATCTGAATACCAATGATACAAACTCACCTTTGTTTTATGGAAGCTGGGATCCCGACGCATCTCTCTCTGACGCAGCTGCAACAGTTAAATTTCTTCTAAGTTGAAATCCCAGATGAACAAAGTCAAAGAGATACAAAGAGCTGTATAATTCAAAAACTAAAGATTTATTATTCAATTGCTTATTTACATATTCGGTTTTTTATCTATCTAGATATGAGTAATTTTCTTTCTTCATGCTTCTACTCATAGTGATTCCATACACAAAAGCTAAGTTGAATCTTATGCAGCTATATTTGCAAGGAAAAAGTAAACAGCAATAAAAGCTCTGGAACTTACGTTACTTGTCATTAATCATTAATCATCAAAGTACTTGGTAAAGATACAACCTTGTATGTCGGATTAAATGGTTACTTTAGCAAATTACATGGAGTGAACACTGGTTTTGTTGTGTAAAAGAAATGGAAGAAATTATTCTAGCAGCATGACAGGAAGAGCAGTTTCTTGCTGGGAGATGAGGCATTTCCTACCATTTAGAGACATTATTCAGCCACTGAAAGAAAAAATAAATAAATTCAGCATGTCTTCTTGACACTCCTACTCTCTCCATCCAAAATGGGCTGTAAAATCATAAAACTTCGAAGACCTGCTAGCTCAACTGAACAACAATTCCCCAAGGTTTAACTCTAAAAGCCACAGAAATGATTGAATTTCATTGTTTGGTTATGGAGTAATCACTTCGGGCTAATTATTTGCTCACCATACTGTCTCAGTGCAACCTGAAGCTCAAATAATCTCAAGTAATAATTTTGCTCATTTTCTGCCATTTGATTTCTGCAATCAGTTTTTTTGCCGTATCCTTTCTTTTTCTCTTGCTGTCTCAGTTTTTCTTTTGTTTTTCTTGCTGCTTTGAGAATTTTACAGAAATATAAGTCAGGAAAACAATGTAAGGAGACTGTATGGAATGTGTTGGCAGAAACAGGTGAAATAACTTGTGTAAAAATGATTAACTGGAACTGTGTAACATCACCAGCAAGGCATCAATTAACACTCCATCATTAGATAGCGGAACAGTGCCATGACCAACTTACATTTTGAAAATCAAATTCTTTCAAGAAGACCAGTTATAAAATGTGATTAAAATTGTACGAGAAAATACTAGTCAAGAACTATCAGGCGCAAACTAGATGAAAAGAGTAGATTCTATAAGTACAAAGGATCGCACAATGCTCAAAGATTTAATTTTCCATGGAACTTGCTATGGCAGAAACCACAAACCAACCTGTTCAATAAACATATAAATTGAGAAAGGACTGGGTCTTGTACAGAAGAGAAGAAGTATGATATTAACGACAAGTGTTACTGGACGCCTCCAGCCCAAAAACACCATCACAAGCAAAACAACAGGCAACTGGAATTTCCTGGTCAAAGCCCAAAAGGTATTAAGATCATCCTTCAAATATCCTGAAGGTTCGGCGTAGTCTGCAGAACCAGGAACATCGATAATAGCACATGGAGGCAACAATAAATAAATCAAGTTGGTCACCAATCTTCAAGATTGTGCACAGAGTGTTCTATATAAATGTGGCAGAAAGATAACTCACCATCCACATCCATAGCATAAGCAATATTTGATGGGCGATGCAACAGTCCACCTAAGATGCTAATTCCAATAAAAGTTCCAGTGAATAACTTCCTTCCTACATGGATGGTCACACAGTGAAACCACTCGTTCACTGGATGAGTTGGCAGATGGTACATACAGTAATATGCATATATTGTACATAGAAGTATGCATTGCTATATTAATAATATGACTAGATTTGCCAAAGCATCCAAACAATACAAAGACATTTGACATAAAATTTATCCATCTTCCGTTTTATTCTTTCTTTCATATTGTGGAGTATTGACATTTTACACAGACATACTTTTGTTACAATTCTTCGATGCTGTAAACGTTAATTTATGTAATTACACAGGACAAACAATGACTAATCAGTGATTAATCATTCTATAGATGGATACAAACTAATTCATTTTTAGACATCACTTAAGCAACTCCAAATTAGACTTAAAAAACATTTAAATCTACGAGCTGAAGAGGTCATAACTAGTATAAAAAGACTAATGAAACCTTCTGTATTTAAACAGAAAGCCATGAGGTATTCACCTAGACACAAGCTGCACCTAAGAATTGTGAACTAATAAGTACAACCGTATCAAAAAAATAAAAAAGAAATAAATAAAAGATGAATAAAAAAAAAGGACAAAACTCTAAAGAACACCTTGAAATATTTAATAAACATTTAACATCAGTTTCCTATTTTTTTGGACAAGTTACAGTAGATGATCAAATTTACCTGACAAGTGTAAGCTTCGCCCAATCATCTTTTGCATGCTAAACACTGATCTGAATCTTTGTGCATAAACTGGTGAAGCAAGACTAACATAATTGCGCAAAACTTTTAGCTCTGATGATCTTCCTGAAACTAAAGAAAAATTTCCTTTTAAAACTGAAAAAGAAATTGGTTAAGAGTAGTCATAATGATGTTATTGACATTATTAAGCTAGGTACTAGAATGTCACAGAGAATTGAACAACACATTAATGCCCACGTAAAACTGAAGGGTCAAACGAGCAATTACGCTGTAACAGATAAAAGGCTATGAACATTACGACAAGGCAATATCTTGAAACATATTCGACCACACAAAAGAATCCTGTGTTTGTTATTTTCTGCATTATAAAATTCTAATTGAGATTCTGATTCATTCTAACGAAGGTCATATCATCCTTAGCTACAGTGCTTCAAAGAAATCTGTACAGTGGTGAATCCTTTCCTTTTTTTTTTTGGTTTTTGGTGCTACACTGTTTACATAGAAAGGGCCACTTAACGTTTATAATTACAGCATAAGACTTTTATCTTCTTTTAAGGAAGTTTAAACTTCTTGTTTATCTCGTTTCTATTTCCTACTTACAGAATATTATCCCCTGCCACTCCAAAAATAAAAACAAATACAAGAAAGACCTCATTTGGAATCGCGGATTTTTCAAGTACAAATTGTATATGAGGATGGCGGATTGCTCGCAATCTACACATCTACGGGGTTTATTTTGGTAATAAAGACCAAAACCAAGAAGCAATTTTTTTAAAAAAATTTTCTCGCTTCTATGAATTCTACCAGAAGATGTCATTCCACATCTGGCGGGAGCGAGCCAACCAACCACAACAACAATGGAGAAGTTCATCTGCGGACACATTTGATCACATAGAATTTGAGTTTAGTAAGCCAATAACATAAAAAAGAGGAAAGGACACCAAACAAGGCCAAAAATAGCTGATCTTTAGACTTCCTCACCTCACTGCACAAAGGTAACAGTTCCTCTAACTATTGTCTAAGATACATTGCATCAACTATATGATATTTAGATTCTGCTTCTACTAACATTTTACTTTTCTCTTCATTTTTTCAACCACTGCGTGCATATACATAGCTATGCGAAGATCGTTCAAATGCCCCATCTAATTACTCCACCAAATCGCAAGAGATTAGTCTGTAGATACCAAAATTGAGCTCCAACGATGCATATAAGCAGAGATCCAGCCGAAGATTTATAGAATAATTGACTAGGGTTGGTTCTCAAAGATGAAGTGCGATTGGATTTTGTAGCACAAGGATCGGAATGGAGAGTAACTTACTAGGGTTTCCGGAGAGGAAGAGAGTAGTGGAGGGATTAAGATGTGGGGGGATTGGGGAGGAGGAGAGGCGAAGCCGAAGCTTCATGAGCGACGCCGCTCTCGCTATGCTCCACGCCATCATGCCTCTACTTCTCCTCCTCTCTCTCCGCCTCTCTCGCACTAAATATGAAAAAATGGTCTAAGAACGGGAGAAATTATGTAGTACACTTGGTGCACCACGTCATCCATAGACCGCTAAACAATCCCGGCCTCATCTCACCACTTCTTCATGCTGACGTGGCGCACACGGCTTATTCGAATATTATTCTCTACTAATAATGGGCCCTTAACCGGAGGGTTGAGGCGGATCCGCTATTGGGCCGCAAGTGACGGCCCATGCACCGCCAACTTGTTGGTTACCAGGCCCAAGGGTGCTCCTTTTCTTTTTCCTTTTCTTTTTCCTTAAATGAGGTGCAAAGATTGCACAGGGTAGGGAAGGCAATAATATGTCACTATAACCTAAGTAACTGCCAACTATACTTCATACTCCTCCTCACTATGCAAGATATTTTCGTTGTCCTCATTTATGCCATACCGACAAGTAAACATTGATAAACTTTTCAATATTCTCTTTCCTTATATCCTGGTAGAATTCTATAATTCAAAAAAACTATTTAATAACAATAAGCAAAAATACTGGACTAGGGAAGGTGCATTCTACGACCATATTAAAAAAAAAAAAAAACTAAAATGGGAAAATATCTAAATGAGAAAAATGTTCATGGGATAGTCCAAAATATTCTTCTTCTTCTTCTTCTATTTTCTTTATTTTTTTGTAGCCCAACTTAATTTTCTTTTGCATATTTTGTTTTTCACTTGAGTTTTCGAAACCTTTCGTAAATTACTATGTAAGCAAGAAACTAGTGGGCTTATTATTGGACATTTTATTATAATTGGGAATTAAAAGAAACTAATGTGGTTTTAAAGTTTGACAGCAAAGGGGGGCATTTTCGTGCTATAGAACAGATCAAGCTACACTGTAGTTATAAATTACAAATCCTTGGCACATGTAAGTGAAAGAGCTTTGCAACTTCCAATGTACGCTTATCTGATCAATCTAAGAAATTTGATTTACTTAGATACATTTAGTATATATGGTAATGATTATTTCAGGCTATAGTGAATCAGGTTGTCTCCTGTTGATCGACAGTGGTGACTCTCTTTGCATTCTGTTTCAGGAGGCAACGGTGCACAAGCAAAGGAAGACCAGCCTCCTACTTCCTCTTTGCGAGAAAGTTTACGCGCTTTACTGCTCTCAAGATTCTAACGCAGTGAGTAACTCTCCGCCCTTTCTGTCATACATTCATGGCCAAAACTGCTGAAAGTCTGAACTCCAGGCAATTGAGTATAAAGAGTCCAAATACTTACTGCTCATGAATTCTTGACCTCATCGTTCAGCATAGCCTGATTGGTATTGGTTGTTGACCTGCTCAAATCGTAAGGAGAAACCTGACCAGAAGGCCATCTTGACCTGACTATTGCAGCCATTTGAGGCTTAGTATGGGAATTTATTCACCAAAAGTAACCACTTTATTGCTCCGAAGCTTCCAAAATACCCAAATATTGCTTTGGAGCCTGCCCCCCAGTCCCCCACACTACCACCCCCCTGTATGTTAAAAAATAAATTTGTTATGCATACAGTAAATTGCTTTTCTATTAGATGTTTTCATGGGCATTTCATAGCATCGGAGAGGAGCTCTAAAGTGCCTTCATATACTTTTGGAGCATTAAAGAATTAAAGGCGGCTGTGTTCAGCTACCTGTAATGCAGGTGCGGCTGATTGTTGTAACTTGTAAAGCAGAATAAATTGTGACATGCAGCACACAATTGTTACAACAGGAATAATAATGGTCTCATAAACTCCGTCGCACATGATCAAGTTCCTCAGAATGCATAACTCCATATTTGGCTGCCATTAAAATGTAAGACGGTTAGGACTTGTTTGGTTCAAGAGTGAAATTGGAATGGATAATGAAATAGGAATGAATTGGAATGGCAATTAGATTGTCCTACTCCCCGAAGACGTTTGGTTCATTTCTAGATTGAAAATCGAAATGAATTATTCCTATTTTACTATTTAGTTCGTACAAAGTAAAAAATAATAGAATAACATAATACTAATTTTACTTTTAAATATAATTTTATAAAACTATCTAAAATTTATAAAAAAAAATTAATACTATTCTCAAGTTAGAACTATGCCAAAAAAAAGGAATTTATTTTAAAATTTTTTATGCAAAAAATTACAAAAAAATGCATAAATTTTTTTGAATAAAATTGTAATAAAAAATAATATATCACGTTTTTTCTAATGATGACAAAAGAGGAAAAAGATTGGTATATGAAGAGAAAGAATGGATAAGATAAAGAAACGTTAGATTGGGCCCGAGGAAGAGGTGAGTGTGGAGTTGGGATTGAAACTTCAATCCGGGTTTGGAGACCGGAATCAATTTGTAAGCTAATGGACCATTCCCATTCCGATCCGGAATGGGAGTCCAAACCGATTCCTGTGAACTAAACAAAATTAGTAGGATTTGGTCAAACTGATTTCCATTCCGGATTCAAAATGTACGAACCAAACATGCCCTTAATGTACCTGCAGAAAAGCCCCCTTTTTTTTTTTTTTAAAGTTGTTTAAAGCATCGGAATACAGAGATAATGAAGATTTAGTAATGTGTCAAATAAAAAAGCTATCGTTCGGAAAAAAGAAACAAAAAAATTAAACCTCTTCTCTACTTTTGTTGAGTACCAAATAAGGGGGTAATTTCAAATATTATAGCACATCAACCGCATATTTCGCATATTTCGCATATTTCTTTCATGTTTTAGGTAACACTACTGTCGTGCTGCTATAAAGGGAAAAAATCTAAAATGCATTAGTTATATTACTATTCTAAAGTTCACCTATTCCACCATGATTTTTTAAAAAATATTTTATTGGATTGTAAATTTTAATTACAATAATTTATATAATTAGAGTCAGATTGCAACAAGTAAAAGTTTGGAAACCAAAATATCACATGGCCTAGAGTTCGAAAACCGAAAGTGTAATTTAGTCTTAGATTTATAGATTATTTATTGGTCCACATTCAAATTCCTGTTATGATGATTTCATGTGAACTTTTTTCGTTTTAGCTTTTCTTATTTATTTGTTAAGATTGTATGCTTGCCCAGTTGCCCCCAAGGAAAGAAAAACAAAAAAAACAAACATATTTTTTCTTTGGGTTCAAAATAGTAGTTTGGAACCAAAATATTACTCAAAAATAGTTTCTATCAGTAATAACCAATTCCATATTAATCTTATATTACCAAACTTTGTCATTTAGATTCTTGGATGAAATTTTCAAGTCTCATGCAAACCCTTTTTTTTTTTTTTATAAAATTGATCTCATACATAATATTTACCACAAAAAATACAATAGAATATTGTAAAATTTTAATACAAATACTTACGCATATAATTATGTATTAAATTTCAGTAAACCCATTTTTTTACTTAAAATTCAAATATTAATATAGAATTTTCTTATGAATAATTAATTATACATTTAGAAATAATGTAGAAGTTTCTTACAAATAATTCATTATACATTTAGAATAAAAGTTTTCTTCGTACTCGTGAAATGTGCGGATTAACGACATTTAAATATAGGAATACGATAAGCTCTAGTAAGTAGTAACACGCACCTTTGAAGCATAAAGCTGTCGCATCTGGGTAGTCTCTTAGCAACTGCATGCCCTGAAATCCGTGCCTCTGCTTTCTGCATGCCCAGCTTATGCAGCCCACAATGTTCTTCTACCTCCTTACTCAGTTGCTTACATCCCTCGCACATCCATTTTCATGCTTTCAGAAACTAACAATATTTGAAACCGCTTTGTACTTCTGCTCTTACAATGCTATGTAAAATGGTAATGGGAAGTGCCTATGGCGGTTTCCGTTGCCATTTAATAGCATTAGAAGAAGTTAGTTCCAAAGTGTTTTCGAATTTTTCCAAGCCCTTCAGAAACGCATATGTTTACTTGTTTAGAAACGCATATTCACTGATAAACTCCGGAGTCAATCTGGCCTTAGCACCTTCCTCACATCCTCCGCACGAAGGCTTCAAGAGAGGATTAGAGTGTACTAAATCTATGGCAAGGCTAAGCAGTTTCTGTTTTGCGAAGCCTCCCTGCATAAGAAAGAGGATTACCTTGAGAATAGAATGATGGAATGTGCAAGATTATTCGTTAAAGCTGGAATCCTAGTGGAGCGAAGAATGACCTTGAATACATAATATGTATTATTGCTTGCCTCAGCTGCTCATCTTTTTGGCAGTTCTCCTTTGCCTATTTGTTGTTGATCACTTTCTAAATCCTGCTTTCATAGACCAGGAACATAAAGAGTTACTTAAGCCGCCTCGCAACTGCACATAACAGTTAATGCTGGAGTCTCCTATAGGTCAATAATAACAGGTTCTATAATGGACAGTAAAGAAAATATTGAAAGCAAGAAGCCTAGTATCGATAATTACTTCCCTAAGATAACATCTCTCTTACTGTGCAAGGGCTTCTTCACAACTAAACCCCCGTATATAGACTTCTTCTTTTTTTCGGTTCAAATGCCCTTGTACATAAACTCAGTGTCAAGTATTAAAAGCTGCTAAATAATATGCTTGTTCAACATGAACGGAGGGATATTTTAAGCATAGCAACATAAGAATAACTTACTCCAAGAAAATGATTGGAAGCCACATGTAGAACTTCAATTTTGCTCCATCTGTGACAAAACAGTAAGTCCTAAGCTAATTGAGCGTCACGAAATCTTGTAGTAGAAGGTACATTATAGTTTGATTATAAGCCTTTTAAGGAGCTTAATATGCAGTTTATCTAGAATGGCTTTACTCATGTTGGTTACAGCATCTTCCATGGAAAACCTTCTGTCATTCAGAAACCAAGAGATAGGTCCCTTCATCATCTCTACCGCTTTTTCCTTTGTTTGAAGATCACGATGATACCCAATTTTTCTGACACAAACTGTAAATATAGTTAGTAACGATTCAAGACAAATGTAGCTTCAGACAAGTATATAAGCCTTCAAACAGAAATATAAAGAAGGAAATAGAAAAGATGTTGGAGTGAGCAAAGAAGTACACTATGCCATCATGCACAAGAGTAGTTCTTAAAAAAAAAAAAGAAAAGGCAGGGGTGGGGAGTGGTGTGGTGGTGGGAAGACAAATGGTGAAAAGTGCAACTAACTAATGGTTCATCAAGTGACACAAAGTTGCCAAGCATGAAGATTGACAGGGAAGTGAGGTAATTGTTACACAAATTTCACCTACATGATATACAATGTGAAATTTAAACTGCTAAGGAAAACAAGAAAATGAGTGCTGTGTGATTATGAACTTATAAATCTTTTCCTTACTCCTGCTTAGCCGTAAAATTACTAACCCATTCCTCGTTCATTCTGCAGCAACTTTAACCAAAAACTTCAATTGGACTTTGAGATGGTAATAATGATGCCATTCTCCTAGAGATTTTACTCAAGCCTTAATTAGCACTTCAAGGCATAAAATGATAGCCATGCGTATGCAAAATGCGACTAATGAAACTATCAATTCCAAGAAAGAAATAATAAAATATTATGATAAGCTAAACATGCTTCTCGGCTAGTACTATTTACCAGTAGCAAAAGATGTCTCCAACGAACTGACTGTGTGTAAATGGTGTAATAACTCAAGCATGACAAAGACAAAGAAAATTTTCTATTCCGCAGCATCAAAAAGTGTTTGCTTTACACCCGGTACATGACCTGCTAACATCAATGCTGGTATCATGCATTTCAGGATAAGATATATCTCCATTGTCTGAGGATGTGAAGTGTCTCCAGCAGAAAACTCATGGAGGAAACCATTTAACTCAATATAACTCAAACCAGGGTTCTTCAACACCCCATTCTCCTTCATAATCTTCCACACATCCCTAGCACTTTTGAACTGACCTTTATACACATATATATTAGAGAGTAGTACGAAAGAACTGCTGTCATGTGGTACCATGTTGATAAGTCGCCTCGCTGCCTGCTCAGCAATTTCGAGGTTCCCATGGCTTCTAGAAGCACCAAGAAGCGCTCTCCACACAACATCATTAGGTGCCATCGGCATAGAGTTCACTATTGCAACTGCAGCTTCTAGAAACCCTGCGCGGCCCAGAAGGTCCACCATACAACCATAGTGTTGGATCTTTGGAATTATACCATATTTCATGCTCATAAGCTTAAAATATTGATAGCCCTCGTATACTAAGCCTGCATGACTGCAAGCACTCAAAACCCCAATAAATGTTATATCATCTGGTTTTACCGTTGATTTCTTCATACCTTCAAACAAAGAGACAGCATTATGCCCATATCCATGTATTGCAAGCCCCGATATCATTGCATTCCAATGATCTATATTTCGGAGTTGAATATTGTCAAAGATATTCAATGCAAGGTCAACATACCCACACTTGGAGTACATGTCTATGAGAGAAACACCGATATTACCATCCAATGAAAACTTGCTCCTCTCAGCATAAGCATGAACCCATCTACCTTGAACGATAAGGCCTAAATCGGCTATAGCAGAAAGAACAATAGCTAAAGTAAAGCAATCAGGTTTTTCTCCTAGCAAGTGCATGTGGAAAAACAAATCAACTGCCTTTTTTAACAGTCCATTTTCTTTGTAGCCCGAAAGCATTAGATTCCAAGAGACCACATCCCTATATGGCATGATGTCAAAAAGCTCCTGTGCTAATTGCACATTTCCTATTTTATTATGTCCGTCAATTAAAATATTCCAAGAAACAACATCCTTAAGTGGCATTAGATTGAACAATTGGAACGCAAGTTCCATCTTTCCATGCTTTGCATAGGCGTCAAGCATGGTATTCCAAGAAGTCAAATTTCTAAAAGGCATTGAATTAAATAACTGGTGTGCTGCCCTAACATCACCACATTTAGCATACCCACCAAGCAAGCAATTCCAAGTTATTAAATTCTTATTCGGCATTTTCTCAAACCAACAGTGAGCAAGTCCTATCTGATTAGAGTTAGCATACCCATTAATCATGATGCCCCAAGTGACTTCATCTTTAAATGGAACCTGATCAAACAACTCCTTTGCAACTTTCATATTCCCACATTTTGCATAGCCATCAATCATCGAGTTCCATGCAATAACGTCCCTCTCAGGCATTTTATCAAACAACTGCCTAGCAAATTCAATCTGGTGATCTTTCGAAAGCCCATCAATCATCAAATTCCAGGAGAACAAATCACGTTTAGGCATTGTATCAAACACTTTCAATGCAGCACCAATGTTACCATTCTTAACATACCCATCGATCATCATATTCCAACTGATCAAATTCCTATACAGCATTGCATCAAACACAGCTTTTGCCGATCCCATCCTCCCACAACTGGCATACATAAAGATTGAAGAACCCTGGACAAACAAATCCATGCTCAACGGGCTCTTTGCAACTCGGCAATGAATCTGTTCCCCTTCCTTAAGAGCCCAATCACTAGCACATGCTTTGAGCACGAAAGGAAAGGTGAACTTATCAGGGCATACACAACTACACAACATCTCTTTATACAATTTAATTGCATCCCGTGGCTTGTGGGTTTGCTCAAAACTTCTGATCAAAGTGTTCCAGAGAAAAGGATGGGGATCATTAAGATACCTCAACAATGAAGATGCATACTGCGAATTCTCAATATATCTACTTGCACAAAATTTCACCACCTTGCGAATCGCCGGCCGATCCTTTAAAAGCCCGATAACGATCATCGGCGCGAGTACGCGCTCCAATTCTCTCAACGTCCCGCATTTCGCTAGTAAAGTGAGGAAGGATCCAATTCTCGTACCTTGAGGGTTTGCTTCCTTTGCTCGATCTTCTCTCTGGATCGATTCCATCTTCTACCTCATTATCGTCATTAAATCCCTCCATATTAACCCTAAAATTCAAGCAAAGAAGAAATGATCGCCATACAGTTACGAAATCAAGCTCAAAATTCCCCAACATTTCACATCAAGCAATACGAAACCCTTCGAGTATCGAATCGAATTGAATTGAATCGTGGGAAGAGTTGCAAACTCTACAACAATTTGAATTGAAGAGCGAGGATTCGATCATTTACGTACCCAAATTGGAGCCAGAGGGAACAGCATCGAAAAGAAGGAGGAGACGATCTATGAGATCCTGCGCAAAACTATCATACGATTCGAGAAGAAGAAGACGAAAAAAAAGCACCTCGTCTTTCATAATCGCGTGAGGGCTCCTTATATAGCCACACGGCCACGATGCGGCAATCTCAAAGCAAGTACACTTCATTACTATCGCAGGCGCCGTGGAACCGCGAAGGGGATGTTACTGTTAAACGCTCCGTCCCGCCACCGTTAAGAAACGACGCTCTGCTGAGATTCGTGCTACAATAAAAGTTCCGTAAGGAAGCAGCAGCGAATCACAGTGATGGGCCTATTTGGATCGGCCCAGCAAAACCTTTAGGCCTATCAACTATTCAATCGAGCGAACCCAACGCTTGGGTCGGGCCTGATTGGATTGGCCCACTAAAGCCCCTTGGGCCCCGCGTAATTGTTTCCACGAGCATGAGCAAATGATCTCAAACTATTCCATTCTTAACTAGGTCTAGGTACCGAGAGTCATCTAACACTACAGAGACAAAAACAAGTCACAAATAAATATTTTGTTTACAAAATTATATTAAGTGATTATTTTTTCTCGTACTTCGTAAGTAGATGAATATCAAAGTAGTCTATCGTAATCGGACTCATTTAGTATTGAGGCTAACACCAAAAGAAAAAAAGAAAGGTTTAAAATATAAAAAAAAATATTTTTTCTCTATTTTTTGATAAAAATGTTGAAATCATTACTGCGATATATTATTATTTACAAAAATACATAAAAAAAAAATTTTATCGTACATTCTCACTGTTCATAATATGTTAGCATTGGGTGCACATTTAGTCCCTCTATTAATTTCTTCTCCGAAAGAACCAAAGAGAGCTGCAACCAATATATAGAATCAGCACAGGCCATGCATGTAGGCCTGGGAGAAGTGTTTTGCAACTCTTTGAATGTCTTATATATATATATATAGCTTGCCCATCATTATTCATTTTTATAAAAACTTAGGTTACCTAACTAGTTCTCTTCTTTCCAAGCAACAATTCAAAGAGAAATAAAGAGAGGTCCCCTAATGGGAGGCATGCATGCACCATGCAGTAGCATGCGTCCATGATGAAGCAATGAGCTTTATGAGCCCACTTTTTTTATGCTTGCTTTATGATAATAAAGTTGCGTGATAATATGAATTTGCAAAAGAACATGGTTTAAAGTTAAAAGGTACGTGGTCTCCAACAAACGCTTTGTCAATTGGGCTTTTTGTTCATTCGGCGTGCTTAGCTAAAAGGAGACTTAAAAAATAATGATTCAAAAATGGATTCAAATTTTGTTTCCTTCTCCAAGTCTCAAAAACATTCTTCCTTCGATCAATACTAGAAATTTTTCCAACATACAGGTAATTCCACTTAGGAGTTGGAAAGTTCCAGCTAGCACCGGATTGCCGATTACGAGGTCCGAAGTTCAATTCCCCATATTCATGATTAGTTCTCTGGAGTTACTTCAATCACTCGATCGAATGCATATTTAGTAAAAGAATGATTTTGTTCTCGACTTCCTATGAAAAAAATATATGGGACTACGTATTTATAGGAGGATTCTTAGCGTGGACTTTACGTGGTTGCTCAAGTAAAAAATTACAAAAGAAAAAAAAAAAAACTTGGTGGTTGGAAAGAAAATTAAGACCAGTGGGTTTTGTTTATATTGGATGGGTATAGCTAGTTGGCGATGTCAACTTCGGAATTGTGACGGAATACTTTATATATCTTGACTTTATTTTAGAATAAATGTAAAAATTATGTTACAGCACTTATTTCGTGTCATTTTTGTCCAAAGTCATATTTTATGGCAAGGTCCAAAATGTCGTTGATCAGTAGATTTTATCATAGTTAGCAACAGAATGATAAATTTTATTACGAATAAACTAAATTACGGTCAAATTACATATACGTACGTACTTACGTGAATCAAAACACCTCCTAAGTCCTAAGAACCCAAATAACCACTTTTCAGAAGAGGCAGGCAAATCAAGTTTGGGGATTGGACCAAGTTGGGGTAATTGGTCAATTGGACCAATCTTAGTCTCACACCTTTCCTTAATCTGACCACTCCTGCAGCCACTAAGCTATGTTTCTTTTTACAGTTTAGTCCCTTTCTCTTTGTCACTAGTACAAAAGTTGGAAACATAGTGCACTTCTAATATCATTTGTATGTGTATATACATGTATATAAAAAAGCAAAAAGAGTCACTTAATTCTCAAGATATCATCAGTCTTGAAGGGCCTATTGTTAATTAATGAGCAATTCCCCTATATGAACCGATGTAACAATTATTTGAAGCACACTTACTCCCAAATCGAAAACTATATATTCAATCAAATGGTGGAATATAAATATTGAAAAGTATTATACATGGTTGTCCTCCTAATATCTTTCTTTAAACTGATCTTTTAGGTCATATGATATTAAAATTAATTCTAAATCTCTTCGCTCTATAATATATCGACCTTTAGAAACATACTAAAGTAGAGTTTACATTAAAATTCTTTTTTGAATCTCAGATACTACTTTTTACTTCTCTCAAAGGTAAAACCTTTTTTTTGTTTTGGAAAATTCTTGGTAAGTTAAGTTACATGGGCCAAACAGATACTCCATGTACGTGAACAGACAAAATAATATTTATTTAAATATGCACTGCAATATTGGTGGCATCAAGGAATCAAATCACCCACTTTTGTGTTTCCTAAAACCAAGTCAATGCATCTATTTTCCTGATGCATTACTTGCTGATATGTGTAGTTGTCACTGGTTAGTATCTGTCGTTTTTTCCTTTTTTAATGCAATTAATCCTTATAAGATTAAAATGAATACAAATTTATAATTAAGCAACAGTACTGTTACAGATATATATACGAAATTACATGGCTAAAGGAAATAAATTATATGGCACCTAATCTGTCCTTTACCTAAGAATGCCATAGATCTCTCCACCAATATATATCTACATTTGATAATGCACAGATAAAGAGTACATATATATATATATATATATTGTTGGGGCCAACTGTTAGGAATACATAGATAATGGCTAGAGAGGATCTTCACAATTCCAGTTTCTATCATCCCCCAAAAATTCCATCTCAATCTTCACTAGTTTGCTTCTATATATTAGTAAATGCTCCATTGCATGGTTGATTCTTATCTTTGTGATCAAAATGTCCCCTCTTTTAATTCTATTAATTAGCTCATATATAACATTAGAATTAACTAAATGTTAAGTACATATATGTCTGTGCCTATTTTCTATTAAATTGATCTTTTAGATTACGTGACATTAGAACTAGTTTTAAACCCATTTATTTTATGAGGATGTGGACTAGCTCGATCCCTTCCTTCAACATTAAAATGATTTAATTAAATTTCTGCATCATATATAGTTTAAATCTTTATCTCTTATCTTATATATCAATATTAAGTACCTTTTGAAATTCAACATATATATGAATAGAAGTGTTAAATATATTTCTAAATTTATCATTAATTACATTAATCTTTTGGTACCCACTATCTCTATCGTAAGTGATAAAATATTTGATGATTAATACCTGATAAGCGGATATATAGAAATGCTATCTTTCTCTAAAAGAAAAAAAGAAAAAAAGGGGCTAACTTAGGTAGCGTTTGGTTGGGGAACAAGGGGGGGAATAAGCCCTTGTTCTCCCCTTTGTTCCCAAACGCTATGTTTGGCTCCCGGGAACAGTAGTTCCCGGAAATCTAGAACTAGCTGGTATAAGGCTGGAACTGCTGTTCCACCCGTTTTCTGGAACAAGCTTGTTCCTTGATGAGAACAAGATTAATTAAAATCTAAATTTAATTTTAATCGCAGTAAATTATTAATTAATCTAATTAATATATTTAAATTATTATTTATTATTTTAATAATTAAATAATTAAATAATTTATTATTTATAATTAATTATTAATAATTAATAATATTTATTAATTTTTTATTAATAATTATTAATAATTATTATTCTTAATGATAATCGATATTATTATTAATATATTATTTATAATTAATAATTAATAATTAATATTATTATTTATTAATAATTAATTAATAATTATTATTCTTAATAATTAGATAATCGTTGTTATTATTAATTTATTATTTATAATTAATTATTATTAATAATTATTATTTATAATTAATTATTAATAATTAATTTTTATTTATTTTTAAGTAATATTTTTATGTTAATTAATTACATAATATAATTTTAATTTCAAATTATAACGCTTATTCCTCTTGTTCCAATCTAATCATCCAAACACTATTTACCTTATTCCTAGGAACAACTCAATTTTCATCCAAACGCAAAATTGGTCTAGTTCCTGCTTATACCTGAACTTGTACCTATTCCTAAAACTAGCAGTTCTTACTTATACCCGAACCAAACGCAGCCTTAGGGTTTAACATTTCATGATGCCACCTTGAATTTCGTGGGAAATGAATTGTCTACAGCCATGCGCATGTTAAAGTACGTACTACGAGTCATAAAAGCTCAAGGTACGTAACCATTTACAAAAGAAATGTTTATTTGGTTCGGTCCAAATTTAGAACAAGGTTCCTACTCGAGAACAGAAGCTTCATTCAGACCAAATTAATGCGTCTTAATTCTTGGGTCTTTATTTTGCTTATTTCAAACCTGCATCGCATGTGCTTGCAAACTGGTCCACATGGTATACAACCAACCCTTAGATAGATGGAAGAATCCGTGTAACACGCCGATGTATCTGTGTGCGCACACGCTCGACCTTACGCATGCTGTGGAATCCACGTGCTAGTTTTGATCTAAAAGCTAATAACTTAAATTAACATGTCCAATCACTCTTATTTAACCTAATTACTTAGAACTTGTCTCTTCATAGAGAGACAGTAGAATTGTTCCTTGTAATTTCTTAAGTTTGTATATATGATCATACCTCTTAATAAAGTATCTTTCTCATTAATAAAGGGAATTAAGTGAATCATTGTATGCTTTGGGCTCCCCACTCTAGAGAGTAGATCATGGATTAATTTAAATTAATTTCTGCCATAGATTAACATGCTAACGATGAAGATAAATAGTGCACTTTATATTCTATCGTAAAAATAGGCGGAATACATAGTTTTTTCTATTTTTAGTTTATACAAATGGAATAGTGAAAAACAGGGAATAAATTAATAACTTTGGTAAAAATGTATGAAGATCCCCTCAACTATTGGCTCTTCCGCAATGTCCCCCATGACTTCTTTTTTTTTTTTAAATTAATTGATTCAAACCTCCTTAATTAACTATTGTTTTTTTTTCTTTTTTATCATTGAGTGATTTTACTCGAAGAAATTAAGAATTTTATTAAACTTATCAGTGACTCATCAAATTAAATCATTCTCATCATCTTTTAGCAAATAAAGTTGAAATAATTAACGACCAATAGCTAACAGAGTACTCTTAGCAACAAACTAGAATAACTCAAATCAAAAGAGTTAAAAGCTAAGGATGTTCAACTAAAAAGAAGCAAAGCTAAGGTGCATACTTCAAAATGGCCTTTAGTTGAGATGGTCACTATATATATATATATATACACTTTTCCCCATATAACATATTCCTGAGTTAACCCTTCTTTTTTTAATATGAATATATTCTTTTATATAGTGGGCTGAGAATCCGAGAATCTGTTCTCTCCAGCACAAGCCTGGCAAGCATTGGCTACGCTGAGATGTTTCTCCCAGTAGACAAAAGCTAGTGACTCTTCTTGTGGGCCAATTATATTCTATCCACCACTCTGAGCAGTGAGTGGGATTTGTGGGAGAGTGCTAAAAAAAGTGATGAGCATAATTGATTGAGAGAGCTCTCAAGCAGAGCATCTCATGTAGGAGTGTAGGACCCCCCACCCCACCACACATTGGTGCACCCACTTCCCTATCTATGTACTAATAAAAAAACTAAGATATTCATTTTAGGATTTTTTTTTTTTGGTTCTTTAGTATTATTATTTTTCATGTAAACCCTTCAACTGCTGTGTGACAGTGTGAGTGTGTGTGTGTATATATACTAGCTATTGTTTAACATTAAAAACTTCATTCATAACTTTCTCATTACAGAGTCGACCTCTTTTTGAGATTCATTTACATCTAACCATTTGATGGCAGATCAAGATCTCAGTACCACTTAGAAGTCAACTGAAAATAGAAAAACTTTAAAATTTGTTCACAAGATTTGTAATTGATATCATAGTTTGACTGAGACTTAAGAGGGAAGATGGTACTTGGAAAGAAAAATTACTAAGTGTGAGCTTGCATATGCTGTTTGTTAATTAGCTTAAATTGACTGGTAACTGAATTGGTATGGCCTACGTTGTATTATATTAGCCATCTGTGGCAATAATACTAATTAAACATCTAAGGAGAAGAAAAGAATCTTTTGAAGTTGGAAAACAATGAATATAATCTCTCTCTCTCTCCCTCTCTCGTCAATTCAAACTTAATTGAAGAGAATGTAACATCAATAACATAAGACCAGAGGAATATAGGGAGCTATAATATTCAAGTATTTGTAAGGAGAAAATTGAAATGTTAGAACTTGTTTGGCTATATTTGTATATGTTTTTTTTAAAAAAAACTAATATCTAGGCTAGGGAATGATGACAGATTGCAATTAATATGTATACCCGTGGATTTTATCTTGCAACCAGAGGAGCTATAATATCCGTCTAACAGATTTTAACCAGAGAGACATATATGAATACATTAGAACTTTTGCAGGAATAACTTATAAAAGTTGAACTTTACAGGAATATATTTATTATTTATCATATTTGCAGGGACCTGTATGAAATTAACTCTAAAAGAAATTATAAATGTCCATCCACTTATGTAGCAAACCAGGTAGAATTTTTTTTTTTTTTTTTTTGGTTAAAAAAGCCCAGAAATGTAGGCAACCAAAGGCCCTAGTTTGTGATTAACTAACACAGAACTTCTGGGGAACTGAGAAAGAAGGCCTCCCTCAGGAAACAACTAAAAGGAGTCTACTTTTCCGCCCTATGACCAGATCACTAAATGCATGGCAGGAGCACTAGTACATTGCACACACCCAAGAAATAAAAAAAAGAAAAATCCCATATTTATTTAAAATGAAATGAAAAGAAGAGAAAGCTAAAGCCTGCTGGCTTTTCCAAGCCCCTTTTTTCTCCACCCATCAGTGGAATCATGAAATATTATTATTATTATTATTATTATTATTATTTTTAAAAAAAGAAAGGGAAAAAAATTACTAGAGGTGTGATCTTTTGAACACACCCCCCACACTTGATTACTCATGCTCACATGGAGACCAACTCTGAGATCCCCCCACCCAGCTCAGTTCAATTAGTGACCTCTTTTTTTTTTTTAAATCATTCTCCTCATGCTTCAAAGCTCTGCCAATTAACCAGAGCCCATTACCATGGTATTTGAAGTTTTGAACCTCCCCCAATCCTTTGAAACAAAAAGATTGTGAGGAATGGGTTGATATATAGCTATAGCTAATACTCTTTAATAAGGGTTTTTTTTTTTTTTTTTCCTTTTTTTAATTTGTATAGGCTTTGGGAAAGGTGAGAGATTGGTGGAGGAGTGGAGGCTGAATTCTATTATGGATAAAATAAAGTTGGTGGTGGGTGGGTTAAATTACTTCTTCTCCTAAAAGATGGAGTAAAAGTTTTTTTTATTTGTTTTTTAATAAACCCCCCACTCACCACTCCAAGGAAGAGGCCCATATGATCAGTAGAGGAGGAGGAGGAGGAGGAGGAGGAAGAGGAGGAGGAGGAAGAAGACAACTACAAAGACACCAATGTGCCACAGATACAGACAGCTCTAGAAGGAGGGGGAGTAACAGCTCACCACCAAAAATTCCCTCAGAATGGCTTCTAGCTGCAGCAGCAGCACTCCTTGTCCATTAGCACCACAAAAACTCCCTCTTGCTCTCTCTCTATTCCTCCTACTCCTCCTCCTACTGCTACTACTTGTTCCTCCTTCCACAACAGAAGCCAAAAACAACAACAGCAGCAGCAGCAGCAGCAGCAGCAGCACTCTCCACCCAAATGAAGAGCTCCTCAATTACAATTACAGGAGGGCAAGGGCTCATCTGAGGAGGCTCAGCAAGCCCTCTGTGAAGACAATTAAGGCATTTCCTGATCCCTCTTCTACTCGATCTTGTGGTTGATAGATATAAAGAAACAAATTAAGTTTCTGTTCACATGGTCTTTTAATCTGATTATTAATTCCACTGTTGCAACAGAGCCCTGATGGTGATGTTATAGATTGCGTTCCCTCCCATCTCCAGCCTGCGTTTGATCATCCCATGCTAAAAGGCCAAAAGCCATTGGTACATCAATCTACACGCCCCTCATTTGTATATGTATGTAGTAATTAAGATCATGGTGTCATGCATACTTGGTTTTGTTGATTTTGTGGGTGTAGGATCCACCTGAGAGGCCAAAGGGGCATAACTATAACTATAGCAGTATGATAACAGAGGAGGAGGAGGAGGAGGAGTTGCTGCTGCTTCAGACATGGAGAACATCTGGTGAATCATGCCCACAGGGAACTGTTCCTGTGAGGAGGATTAAAGAAGAGGACATTCTGAGAGCAAATTCCATTGCAAGGTTTGGTAGGAAACCAGTTGCAGCTGCACGAAGAGTCCGGCGAGACTCGACCAGCGGCGGCCATGAGGTTAGAGCAGACGTGTTACATAATACAGAACAATTGGTATTCTCTAAAAGTTTAAGCTGACAAAGAACGGTGTTTAACAAAAATGGAGGAGGAAGAGACCCGAATTGCATTAAAAGATTTTTGTTTTCCTTGTTTAATTTTTTTTGTTTCAAATAATTTTTGAGGAACCAAAGGAGTTAAGTGCTAACAACGTGAAACATGTAGGTTTCCATATCTCATAAGGACAAAACACAAATAGGACTACAATAAAAGGACACTTTTGTATCTTACCCATTTCTTCTTTTTCTTTTTTTTTTTTCTTTTTTCTCTCTCATTTTCATGCATCCATCCATTCTCCACTAATTAGGACTTTTCATTTTATCAGTTAATCCATTTTTAGATCATTTTAGGATCTGATGCTTCCAAAACAGAGGCTTCCCACTCTCCATAGATTAGTGACACTAATTTATTAATTAGTTAAGTAGCATCAATACTATATAATAAGTATTTATTTATATATAAATGACACTCATATATAGCCATGCTTATTATATATTTGGATTAATTAAAGGCCTGCATGCATGTGCATCTACAGAAGCTTCAGAAAGAAAAACCAAGATGCAGCAGTTGACTAAATTAAAAACTAGCATGATTTTCCTCAAAGCTTTTGTCCAATGCACAGGAGCACTAATATTATTAGTTGGCCTAACATCAAGGACCAAGGCCTACTAATTATTCCTTTAACAAGACATCATTAGTTGGATTCATTATGTTAATATGATGCTAGATATATACATACATATATGCATTTTACTAAAGTTTGAATACATGCACTGGGATTAATTATATATGGTGTGTATTGTACATGCAGCATGCAGTGGGGTATGTAATGGGAGAGCAATACTATGGTGCAAAGGCAAGCTTAAATGTGTGGTCACCAAGAGTGGCCACTGAGTCAGAGTTCAGCTTGTCTCAGATATGGGTCATCTCAGGCTCATTTGGGAATGATCTCAACACCATTGAAGCTGGATGGCAGGTACATTTAATAATGTTTTGCTCACTAGAACTTTATTTATTTATTTTTTTAAAAAAGAAATTGATATTGTCAAAGCAATTTTTATTATCACCGGAGCAAAATAGACTGAAGCATGATTAGATACGATAAATTTTGCTTTGGCAACATCAATTTCTAGAAAAACAAAAAAAAAGGAAAAAAAGTTTTCTATATTCTATTTTCTAAAAAAACATCTTTATTTTTTTCTTTGGATTTCTTTGACTAGGTAAGGAATATAGTGGGTATTATTAGTTTGTCCTCTCAAAAGAACTGGTAATTAACTAGATAGCATCTTCAACAGTCTGCAATATGGAGTTTCTTGTTGCTTTGAACTTAGCTGTTAGTGTGATAAAAAATATATATATATATAGATTATTTGACTTTGTTGGGGAATATTTGGAAACTGATCACAAATATCTCTTGATATATAGCTTCAGCATAATTTGTTACTTTTGATTGTCTTTTCATCATTATATATATACTAATAGCCTTCACATCATTTTGAAAAGAAAGGAATAGTTTTTTTTTTTTATTCCATATTGTTAAAACAGTAGTACTAAGGCATCAATTTCTTCTTTGATTGATCTTGTTGATCTAACTAAAGGTGATATTGATTTTTCCTCAAAAAGTAATTTTTATCTCAAAAAAGAATTGTTTCAATTCAAAGAGGTAGACAATAATATATATTGCAATACATGATCTCTTATGAGTTCTCAAAGCCATCTTATCTGATTAAGATAGAGAGAGAGAGAGAGAATAAAAGGCCATCTCTTACAGATATTATGTGTTATTGAGCTACTCAAATCAGTCGATAATATGTGTTTGTGACTTTGTGTAATTAATTTTTCTTTGTTCTTTTGCAGGTGAGCCCACAGCTATACGGAGATGATTGCCCTAGGTTCTTCACATATTGGACAGTTAGTATCCAACCTTAAAACCACATATAAAGTTTTTTTTTTTAATTTCATATTAAAATAATATAAATATATAAAATTTTGTATATTAAGTAAACTATTTTACATGTCTAATACATTGCATTACCTTAATGTTGCATGTAGACTGATGCATACCAAGAGACAGGGTGCTACAATCTCTTTTGCGCCGGCTTTGTTCAAACAAACAACAAGATTGCCATTGGAGCAGCTATATCACCAACTTCCATTTACAATGGAAGGCAATTCGACATNTTTTTTTTATTCCATATTGTTCAAACAGTAGTACTAAGGCATCAATTTCTTCTTTGATTGATCTTGTTGATCTAACTAAAGGTGATGTTGTATTTTTCCCTCAAAGAGTAATTTTTATGTCAAAAAAGAAATGTCTCAATATAAAGAGGTAGACCATAATATATATTGCAGTAAATGATCTCTTATGAGTTCTCAAAGCCATTTTTTTCTGATTAAGAGGAAAAACAAAAAAAAGTCCATCTCTTACAGATAAATGATTAAATATAACTTTTTCCAAGTATTTTCCATAGTTCTATTGAGCTACTCAAATCCATCACATAATATGTGTTTGTGTATTAAATTTGTTTTTATCCTTTTGCAGGTGAGCCCACAACTATACGGAGATGATTGCCCTAGGTTCTTCACATATTGGACAGTTAGTACTCTAAACCTTAAAACCACATAAAAAGTTTTTTTTTTTAAAAAAATCATGTTAAAATTAATATAAATATATAAAATTTTGTATGTTAAGTAAACTATATTACACGTCTAATACATTGCATACCTTAATGGTGCATGTAGACTGATGCATACCAAGAGACAGGGTGCTACAACCTCTTTTGCGCCGGCTTTGTTCAAACAAACAACAAGATTGCCATTGGAGCAGCTATATCACCAACTTCCATTTACAATGGAAGGCAATTCGACATTAGTTTGCTCGTATGGAAGGTAAATTTTTCAATAAAACTTAGTCACCATTACCTTAATAAGAAAATATTATGAGTCATATATATGGTTGCAAATAAATGCCCAGTATGACCAACACCAGCAGAGAAAAAAATAAAAATAAAAATTATTGAGTATACTAGAGCATCAACAATATATAAAGATAATATTCTCTTATTCCTAATAGGCATCTAAAGAAACTAAAAACACTTGTACCAAAGAAGATGTGGACCCACCACTTTGGTGGTGGTGGATTTGGGTGTTGGTGATATTTAGTGGTTGGAGTTTTTCAGTCACTTTATGCTCTGCCTATCATGTGTCAGATCACATAACAGTAGTCTCCTACCTCAGATAAATCATCCTGACCTGTTTGGTTGTATGTGCAATTGTTTCTTCAAAGGTACTAGTACAGAAACCTAAAATATACAGAGGGAAAACTATATATATAATATATATATATAGGTTGTCAACATAAAAGATAAAACACAGTTGCTTGTTCCACTTGTTTGGAAAGTTCTAACCTGTTTTCTAGCTCAAATTTTAGAATAGAGGGAGAGAAAAAAAGAAAAATGTTATTGTGCCCTTGTAAGTTTGGAAGAACATGAGCCAATAATAGTAAGAATACAAAAAAAATAAAACAGCACTGCAACCAAATGAGGCTTGAGCTATTAAATTCATGTGTTCACATACATTTAGCGACTGGTGATCATTTCGAAAAAGTACTTAGCTCTCATCCCTCTTTTTTGAGAGGTCAAAGGTTCGATTCCTGACATATGCGCATGTTCACTAGGACCCAAAGCATGGGCATTGGTGGCTCGAGTTCGGTTCGGGCCTACTGGTCGGGTACTGGCCCTCATTTTTGTTCAGCCACCTAGCGCAGCACGCGAACATGGTCCAATTCGGGGGCGAGATCGTCAATTCGGGCACCGCGGGATCCCACACGTCGACCGAGATGGGCAGTGGCCATTTTGCGCACGACGGATTCAACCGAGCCGCGTACTTCCGAAACCTGCAGATAGTCGACTGGGACAATAGCCTGATCCCGATATCGAACCTCAGACTTTTGGCGGACCACCCGAATTGCTATGATATACAAGGTGGTTCAAATGGGGCTTGGGGGAATTATTTTTACTATGGAGGACCAGGAAGGAATGTGAGATGCCCTTAGATCAAATGAAATGAGAGGGTCTAATTCAATTTTCTTTTCACTCTTTTTTCCCCCTCTTCCTATATTTTTCATTTTTGGTGATTGCCATATGGTTGGTTTCAATTTTTTTTTTTTTTTTTCTCTCCATGATTTTATTAGGTTTAGTTAGCTTGCTCATCATCATGTGTACAACTTTGCAGAGGCCTGTATATTCGGAATGTCATAGGATCATCAATATATATAGAGTGTTATACTAATTTTGTGGATGTGTGTTGTATATCTAGTATATTAATTTGACTACTGTAGGGATAAAACCAAATAATATTCCAAATTTCTTTAACAAACGGGGTTTTTAAGAAGGCATAAGTGTTTTTTTTTTTTTTTTTTTTTTTGATAAATCTTTCAAATGGTATTAGAAATTTTCTTTTTAAGAAAAAGTATTAGAAATAGAAATTAATTTCCAATGAGAAGGTGAACTGATTTCACTTCACCAATTTTGAAATGGTTTTTTTTTTTTTAATGGATAGGAAATCCATAGTTAAATTTTTAGCTACCGTTTGGTTGGGGGTTAAGGGGTGGAATAACCCCTTAACCCCCAATTTATACCCAAACACCACTCTTTACTAACCCGGGTTAGTGGGGTTTACTAACCCCACTCCCCCTCCCAACTTTAACCCCGCACGCATCCCGAGCCCTCACCTTTTTCTTCTTTATCAATCATTAACCCTACTCCCCCTCTCAACTTTAACCCCGCACGCATCCCGAGCCCTCACCTTTTTTTTCTTTATCAATCATTATCTTCTTATCCCACCTACTCCAACCAAACATTTTTTTCACTATCCTATACTAACTCCAACCTCCAACCAAACACAAAAAAAACTTTAACCCTGAACTTAACCCTATCCCTGGAATAGCTACTTTTTCCTTAACCCCGAACCAAACGGAGGCTTAAGGTATAATAGTTACAGTACATGAAAAAATTCTGGCTTGATGTATCTCCTAACCTTTGAATGCAAGCATATTGTAATGCAAATTTAGTTTCAGAGATCTCGTTCAATTTGGCCTCCACCATTGTTTATCTTAGTCGTAGTTGCGGAAGCAAATAAACTTAGTTATTTTTTATGGTCTAGGCATTTAATTAAGGTATTCTATTCAGAAAAAAAAATCATAAAAGATCTAATTTTTATCCTTTTATAAAAATAAAATGCTTTTAAAATCCTCTTTAGCTCATTAACATTTTTGTCTCGTTTGGTTCCATATTTGTTTTTTATTTTTTAAAATATAACTCTTACATAAAAATGTGCAAGAGTAGACAATAAGTTGCTTGCAATCTGTTTATTCCAAGATATTTATTTGGCAAGAAAAAGTAAAAACTTGGAAACAACCTTTATTTACTTCCATTTTTTTTTTCTAATTAAGTCATTATCTATTACTTGGCTAGATTCATTGTAAGTTAATCAAGCAAGACATCGAGAAAAAATAAAATCCTTCTACTTATATATTATATTATATAGAATTAGTGTTTAAAAAAAATTTTAAAAAAGAAACAACGATGTCAAATAGGGCCTAAATTAAGGCCCAGATATGAAATGGGCCACCTTTGGCCCAAGTTTGCAAAAATTGATTGAGTTGGCCCAACAACTAGGGCTTAATAGGCTTTGCCCAGTTCCATTGTCTTTTAATGGGGCCCCATCAAGGGCCTGCTTGCTACAGCTCATATCATTTACCAAACTCTTTATTATTCCCTCCAATTAATATCTCTCTTGTTTTTTTTTTTTTTCTCTTTTTCTTTTTGTTGCGGGGGGTAAAGATATAAGCAGAACCCTCAACTATAAACCATTTTACAATAGTTTTGATCTATGTTCATTTGAATTGATTCTCAGTTATAGTACGTATTTCTGTCCCTCAATTTGTAGCTTGAACATAAGGTAAAAAAAAAAAAAAAGAAGATCTTCCTAATGACAAATGTAAATCTTATACAAAAACAGTAACGACATGCTTGGGCGTTCCAAACTTCTAGCACATGAAACTCGAAGCCTCAGCTGAAATCGAGAATGTATATATTTGGAACGATGGTCGAACTTGGATTACAAATTGCACTTCTATACGATGGTTGAGAAAAACTGGCTAGTTTCAATATAAAGATAGATCTCAACTTTGCACACTCCCTGTGTGAAATCGAGGCCACGTAACTCCCATCTTTCAGGGAGTGTGGATATCTAACCATCCAACTGCGTCCTAATTTGTACCTAAACATTATCAGATAGCTCAAAATGAGTTAGGTTGGTATATTATCGGTAGCACGAAACTCTCCGTGCTACCAAATTGTTTTCAATGATGCGGCTTTCGAATCGACGATTGGCTCCGTTAAACTTGATCTGTACTATTGAAAATATTTGAAAACTAAATTACATAATTTTTTAGCACCATTTACCTATCAAACAAGTAGTCTAAATATAAAAGACTGAAAATAAAAATCTTATAAAAAATGATGATAAAAATCTTGAATTTAAGATCAGAGAAACTGATTTTACTCTAAATAGTAAAAAAAAAAAATTCTATAAAAATTTCATCAGATTTGAATTGTTTATACCATTAAATTCACAAACATATCACATCTACCATTAAAATTGTCAATTTTGAGACCTTTTGATCACTAGTCAAATGATGTCGAAAAATTATGAAATTTAGTTGTCAAAGTACTTTTAATAATGTAGATCAAATCTAATAGAGCCGATTGTCGATTTGAAAGCCGCATCATTGAAAACAACTTGGTAGCACGGAGGCTTCCGTGCTACTGATAGTATATCAGCCTAGCTCGCTCAAAATGACTATTTTTTTTTCTTTTCCATTTGATACCACATATATTGTTAGGGATTTGGCATTCGCTGTCTGGAATTGACGGCTCACCCTCAACAGTAGATTGCAACTTGAGTTAGGTTGTCACTCTCATTTGCCCCACTCACAACTAAGGATAAGGAAACTTCATCTAATCCAATAACAACGACTATCTATCATTTACAAATAAATCTCATTGTCAACAAATAGGATTCTTTCAATAACTAAAGCTAGAGTACAGTTATAAATTAATGAAAATTCGCAGATTATTGGCATGTTGGCGCAATAGACGATTTAGAAAAGTATTAATTAATTAATTCGTATTAGCTTAAGCTTGCCAGAGAATAGTGTTATAATTAACCTCTTATATCAAACATTTTGTTTCACATATGAATTAAATGTGAGGAAACCAAAAAAAACGAAAGAACCATAAAGGTTTGGTAGAATACAAATGAGAGCTTCTCGTAAGCTTGAACTTGCCTGTCCACAATGCTGTATAAATTTATCAATCAATATATAACATTAATATGTGATCTAATCACCGATTGTCCCTAAAGCAAGTGGCAAAGGACTTACTGGTTGGTATCCGAGATCCAAATTCGAATCCTAGTTGATTCACATTTCCAGTTAAGTTTATTTCTAAATGAAATAAACGAAACGGATAACGTGCTACCTATCTCTCAAAAAAAAAAAAAATAAATATATATATATATTAATATATATATTATATATATATATATATATATATATATATATAATTGAGCAGGACTGCTGGCTCTCAGAAGCACGGAGGCCTCCGTGCTCCGGAAGCCGTTTTCGATGATGGAATTTTCAAATCGACGATCGGCTCCGTTAAACTTGATCTAGGTATTTTGGAAGTTCTCTAGAAATAATTTTTACGATTTTTCGATATCTTTTACCTAGCATCGAAAGGATTCAAAATCAATAATTTTTAACGGCTGAAAATAAAAATCATATAAAAAGTGGTGATATAGTACTAAAATTTTCGATCAAAAATATTGATATTGTTGTAGATAGTATAAAGAATTTTGTATCAAAATTTCATCTGATTTGAATACTTCTACACCGTTAAACTTGAAAACGGCAAATATCAACCATTCAAAATTATGGATTTTGAAACCTTCGATCACTAGGTAAATGATATCAAAAAATCGCAAAAATTATTTTTTAGAAACTTCAAATGCGCTAGATCAAGTCTAACGGAGCTGATCGTCGATTCGAAAATTCCATCATCGAAAACGGCTCAGGAGTACGGAGGCCTCCGTGCTCCTGAGAGCACAGCAGCCCTGCTCTATATATATATATATATATATATATGTGATCTGAGCATTTTTTATTTTTAAATGGTGCATAATAAGTGTGGACTCCCTTTTTCTTTTCTTTCCTTTTCTTTTTTATTTTATTTTTATTTATTTTCCTTGCGTTATTTATCTCAAATTAAATTCCAAATTAGATTAGATGATGTGCATATAATTACAAAGTCATTCAATAATAATAATTACAATCAAATCTCTGAAAAAGCGCACACAAAACGACGCACCGCTTTTCCCGACCGACTCCCCACCTCCTCGTCGTTACGTCCTCGAACACTAATTCCTCTCGCCATGGAGACCCCCCCAATTCGGCAATTCTCCACACGTCGAAAGCGACCGATCGATCGATGCAGCACACATCAGTACATCACCTCCCCTACAGGATAGGTAATGTGGTCCTCGAATGGGCCCCACTCCATAATCCATATCCCTCCAAAGCCGAATCGGTTCGTAGACCCGGTTCAGCCCTCTTTCCCGTGCACCGTATCTCCCTAGCCCTCCGTTCCATGCATTATGCTCGATCTATCCGTCCGCTCAGAAGTCAGAATTGCGCGGAGAGGATGGGAGGGAACGCCCGGTTCACCATGCGCACGGAAACACCGCGCCACGTGGCCTCGTCGGGAAAAAAAAAAAAGCTCACCGGAAAGCGCCGCTCACGGCGGAGGAAGAGTACGAGGCGGAGGAGGAGAGCGAGCCGTGGTGGAAGCCGGAGCCTTCCCGGGCGGCTCGGCTGCGGCTGGGGAGGCGAGCTTGGGGGGTGCGGCGGCGTCGTTGGGGTCGTCGTGGCGGATGCCGCGGAGGAGGGCGGCGACGTCCTTCATGGTGGGGCGGTCGTCGGGGCGGGCGCTGGCGCAGAGCAGGGCGATCCCCAGCGCCTGCAGCATCTCCTGCACCCCTTGCGCCCCTTGCAGCCGCGGGTCCACCACCTCCGCCGGGTCCCGCTTCGCCCGCAGGTGCTCCCGCACCCACTGCACCACGCCTCGCCCCTCCCCGTACGCCGGGTCCACCGCCCGCCGCCCCGTTATGATCTCCAGCAGCACCACCCCGAAGCTGTACACGTCGCTCTTCCTCGTGATCCGCCCCATGCACCCGTACTCTGCAACAATACCAATATACCATGATATATATAGTTAATCATTAGTGGATGTTTTTGGCGCTGAACACGCACAGCAGATTTCAAAAACTTCAACCTAATTAATTACCGGGGGCGATGTAGCCGTAGGATCCGGCGAAGGGGGGCGGGGCGGAGTCGTGGGCGGCGGCGGCGGCGGGGGAGTCGTCGGCGATGACGCGGGCGAGGCCGAAGTCGGCTAGGCAGGCCTCGTAGCGGTCGCCGAGGAGGACGTTGTCGGATTTGACGTCGCGGTGGAGGATGGCCGGGACGCAGTCGTGGTGGAGGTACGCCAGCCCCTCCGCCACCCCCACGGCGATCCCCAACCTCACCTCCCACTCCCCCACCACCACCACCGCCACCGAAGAACCCCCACCATTTCCTCCATTTCCTCCTCCTCCTCCTCCTCCGTGGAGGAGCTCCCCTAGGGTTCCGTTCGGGAGGTAGTCGTAGAAGAGGAGCCGCGTGCGCCGGTTCGCGGCCCAGCCCAGGAGGCGCACGATGTTGCGGTGCCGCACCCGCGCCAGGGTCCCGATCTCGCACGCGAACGCCGCCGCCGCCCCCTCGTCCCCCGCGCGGAACCTCTTCACGGCGATCGCCGCACCAGTCGCCGGAACCCTCGCCCGGTACACCGTCCCCGACCACCCCCGCCCCACCGCGTTCGCCGCCGTGAGGCTCCGCGCCACCTCCCCCACCCCGATCTCCAGCTTCTGGTACAGCGTCACCTCCCACGGCGGCGACATCTCCCCCTCCTTGCCGCCCTCCTCATCCCCTCCGATCCCCGTCCCTCGCCCGCGGCGGCGCCGGCGATCGAGGAGGAGGAGGGCGAAGAGCGCCACCAGGGCCACCGCGGCGGAGAGCACCACCACCGTCGCGATCCGGGCGGCGCGGCGCGCCCCAATCCTCTCTCCTCCTCCGCCGCCGGAGCCACCGCACCCGGCGAGGCAGAGCGAGGGGTTCCCCTCGAGGTCCGCGATCGGGATCTTCGCGAAGAAGGCGGTCTCCGGGACGCTCCCGGAGAAGTCGTTGAAGGAGACGTTGAGCGCGACGAGGTTCTGGAGCCCCGCGAGCGCCCGGAGGTCGCCGGAGAGGCGGTTGTGCGAGAGGTCGAGCACCCCGAGGCGCCCCAGCCCGGCGAACTCGGGCGGGATCCCGCCGGAGAGCCCGTTCCCGCTGAGGTTGAGCGCGATCTCCAGCGCCGGGATCCTCCCGAGGCTCGCCGGGATCTCGCCGGAGAGGAGGTTCCCGCCGAGGTCGAGGAGCTGGAGCCCCACGCACGCCCCGATCTCCGGCGGTATCGCGCCCTCGAAGCGGTTGCGGCCGAGGACGAGCTTGGTGAGCGACGTGAGGAGGCCGAGCTCCGAGGGCAGCGCCCCCCCGACGGAGTTGTTCGAGAGGTCGAGGAACTGGAGCGAGACGAGGCCCTCGAAGAGCCCCGCGGGGAGCACCCCGGCGACGGCGTTGCCGTGGAGGTCGACGAAGGTGAGGTTCCGGCACCCGGCGATCTCCGGGGGGATCGCCCCGGAGATCCGGTTCGACCCGAGGTCGAGGAAGCTGAGGTTCTTCAGGGCCCCGATCTCCGGCGGGATCGGCCCCGCGATCCGGTTCCCGCCGGCGCGAAAGCGGATCAGCGAGGTGCATTCCCCGATCTCCGGGGGGATCCCGCCGGACAGGTCGTTGTCGAGGAGCAGCAGCTTGGCCAGCCGGGGCAGCCGGAAGATCCCCCTCGGGATCGGGCCCGTCAGGCCGTTCTGCGACAGGTCCACCGCCTCGAGATCCGCGCAGTCCCCGAGCTCCGGCGGCACGCTGCCCGTGAGCCGGTTGGCCCAGAGGTACAGCATCCGGAGGCTGCTGAGCCGGCCGAGCTCCGGAGGGATCGCCCCGGAGATCTGGTTGTTGTCGAGCTCGAGATCGGTCAGGTTCCCGCACCCGGCGATCTCCCGGGGGATCGTCCCCGAGATCTGGTTCACGCTCAGCTGCAGCTCCTGCAGCGCGCTCAGATTGCCCAGCGCGGGCGGGATCCGGCCGGTGAGCCCGTTCATCGAGAAGTCCACCACGGCGAGCTCGGCGCACCCGCCCAGCTCCGGCGGGATCACGCCCACCAGGCTGTTCTGCCACAGCAGCAGGTTCCTGAGGCGCCCGAGCCGCCCCAGCTGCGGCGGGATCGGTCCGGACAGCGAGTTCTCGTACAGGTAGATGTTCTGCAGCGAGCCGCACTGGCCCAGCTCGGGCGGGATCGGACCCGAGAGCAGGGCCGTGTAGACCGCCAGCGTCTCGAGGTTCTCGAGCCGGCCCAGGCTCGCGGGCAGCGGCCCAGAGATGCTCGTCTCCGCGAGGCCGAGCATGACCAGCCCGGAGCAGTTGCCGATCTCGACCGGCAGCGGCCCCTGCAGGTTCTTGTTCCCGCCCGCTCTGAGCACCTGCAGCCCGCTCAGCAGGCCGACGCTCGGCGGTATCGGCCCCGCCAGCTGGTTGTCGTAGATGATCAGCTGCTGCAGGGCGGAGAGGTTTCCGATCGCGTCGGGGATCGGGCCTTCCAGCCTGTTAGAATTGAGCAGCAGCTGCCGGAGGCGGCTGCCCGGGCGGCAGAGCCCGGCCGGGATCGCGCCCGTGAGCGCATTGCCGCTCAGGTCGAGATGGGTGAGGCGCGGGAGCGCGCCCAGCTCTGGCGGGATCGGGCCGGAGAGGTTCGCGCCCGCGAGTACCACCTTCTCCAGCGACCCGGCCAGCGCGCTGAGATTGCCCGGCACGCCGCCCAGCAGGTCCACATACTGCAAATTCAGCTCCGCCACCCGCCCCGCACCGTCGCACGACACGCCCGTCCACCGGCACGGGTTCGCATCCCCCGCGCTCCAGTCGGCCAGCGCCGGCTCGGAACCGTTGAGCGTCCGCTTCCACGCGAGCAGCGCCTCGCCCTGCGCGTCGATCGCCGTCGACGCGCCGAACATAAACGAAACTAGCAGCAGCAAACAACAGCAGACGAATGCAGGTAGAATTGAGAAACAGGTCCTCCGTATTGCGGCCTCCGCGGAGGTGGGCATTATTATTATTATTATGTATTATGTATTCACACAAAAACCGAGCTCACTCTCGAGCTTTGCTTTGTGTGCAAAGCAAGCAAAAGAAGAGAGGGGAGTAGATTAGATTAGTGGGAGGAGAAGGTAATAAAGATTAGTAAAAATAGGAGAGGAGGGAGCTAGCGATCGACAAGTATGAACCGCAGATCACTAGCTTAATTAATTACTAAAATAATAGCAACGAATAGTAATAATAAGTGATCATTTTAGCTTTTATTAAAATAATAATAATATTGTGGGGCCATCATCGTCAAAGACCCAGAATCTCCGGATCCAAGACCACGAGCAGGGAGATGGGAATTTGGATGGTGTCCTCGGATTTGTTTATTGATTATACACATCAATGTTTGTATGGCGGATGGGTAGTGAATACTACTTTAAATCCAAAAAAAATTAATAAGTACACAAGGAGATGGGGAACGGTGAGGATCGATTAGTGGCGATTTATGCATATATAAGCCTGTTTTAGCTTTTGCCTTAGGAGATTGATTGTGGCAGAGAGGTAACATGGCCTCCACAGTTAATTATAATGCTCAAAAAACATACATTATTAAACTTCCCGGAAAGGCATAGCACGCACAGAAATAATTACTTGAAAAGTAGAGTAATATGCGAGCATCATCCACCTACGATGCGTGCTTAAGGATCTTCTTGTTTCCGCAAAGCTTTTGCTGTTATTCGAAAAAATACCGATAACTTTTTATTAAGATTTCGCTCCCAATAGCTTCTCTCTTTTGTAAAAGCATAAACATTAAGTAAATCGTAGATCTAGCTCTGATTAATGTGGTTAATTAGAAACAATCGGAGAGGTGACCAACATGCATGTGTCATCACAATGCAGGGATGCACATGCATATATGTTGTTAGTGAACTTATTTCTAGATCTAAGCTACCCTTTCATTTTTTTTTATTTTTTATGATGATCTAGCTAGTACAGTAATAAACACACTCTGTCGTTGCTTGTACTTTTGTGTTGCCCCGTAAGCCGCCAATCTCTAATCTCAAACAGTACTGTGCTCTCATACAAAATCTCTAGATCTACCCTCCCTGCTACACATGTATTTTGGCACTAATAATATTACAATGTACCCAGCTGTAGAATAACTACCTAAGTTCATAGGGATTGGGTTTGGGAATTGGGATTGGTTACAATGGAATGACATTACAAGCACGTTACTTTTTATCTTCTTTTTCATTCTTCCTTTTATCTCTTATCCAAAAGATCAATCTGATCGTTTATAGTCAGACTTAATACTTCGCTCGCATGCATTACGAGTATCAAATGAGTTATGCCATTTTCACTGGCTTTATAAGGTTGATAGAACTTAAAACCTCTTGGAACGAAGAGAGCTTATGAAGCTATATAGCCTATGCAACCAACAATTAAGGTTTGCTTATATATATACCATTTGGTTCATTTTCTGCATGGCTAAGTCATTCGATTTGGTTAATTACATTGTTACCAAAGGGGGGGAAAAAAAAGGTAATTACATACATTTAATAAAACGTAAATGAAGCTATATTATATAGCCTATGCTCTATTAATCCAATCATTGAATTGCATGGTACTAATTCTCGAAGGTTTTTAGTTTTCACCAAAGGGCTTTGCCTAGATCTACCCCCAGCAATAATTACCAGCCCCTTAATTAATAGTGTTACCCACTCATGCACCCTTGTGAATATTAATATAAAAAGATTTTGGTGTTCTTTTTTTTTATTATTAAAGTAAACAATATTTAAATTGATTGTGTTTAAAAAAAAAAAAAAATGTAATCTGTCCATCACGTGAGATTGTGGACTCTTTTGCTAGCTTGCCTCTCCCTTGCATCTTGGCCATATCTATTCATCCATACATAACAAATCCATTTGTTTGTTTGATGGTATCTCTCTAATTTTCTATCTAATCTCGTGGACTTGTGGTCTTATGCAAATATAAGAAAATTAATGACAACCACACATCGATCCATATCATGCCATTTCCACTCCTCTCTCTCTCTCTTTAAAAGCTTTTTTTTAAAAAAAGTAATTGTTTCGTATGCTAAGAGGCCCTACTTAAAGAGTACAAGTTTACATCGTAAACCTGTTAAGAACTTTCAAGTCTAAATCTAAGAAAAAGTGTCGTATTAATATTGATGTTAGAAATATCGTCGTTCTCTAAAAGCTTAAACTTTTGGAATTACAAACGACTGTAACACTCTCTCTTTCCCTCAAGCAGACTAATACGGGTGCACACACACACACACATAGGGATGTCAATGGGTATGGATATCCGAAATTTTATCCGAATCCGAACCCGAATGAAACAGATATATCCGATGGATATGGATATCAAAAATAGAAACTCGACGGATATGGATTCGGATATGGATTTTGATTGTACCCGACGCGAACCCGAATTTATTTTGTATTATATATAATATATATATAAAAATTTGATGTTATATTTGAATTTGTATTTTAAAAATTTAGATTTGATATAATATATTTTGAAATATTGAAAAAAGAAATAATTGTTTCGGGTTCAAATTTTCGGGTTCGGGTTTGGGTTCGGGTTTCGGATTTTTTGTCGGGTTCGGGTTTGGATATGGATTTTTAAAATCCGTCGGGTTCGGGTTCGGGTTCAGATCTCGGGTTTGGAGTCGGGTTTGGGTTCGGGTTTTTAAAAATCCGCCCCGAATCCGACCCGTTAACATCTCTACACACACATATATATCTATTTAAACTATCTGGAAATCAAATTTCACACATTTTCAATGTTGTTCTCTTGTCCATCAAGTGAACATAAAAATGAATGGCTGGAAATGAATATCCTTCAAAAAGTGATGATACAATTTTTATATTTGAGATCTAGAGTCTAGATCTTATTTTAAATAGTTTAAAAAATTTTTTAACAAAAATTTAGTTAATTTGAACTCTTCTATACCGTTAAACGAGCAAATGCACCATATCGGTCATTAAAATTATAGATTTTGTGACCCTTTGATCGTTCAGTTAGTGATGCCAAAAAATTATAAAATTTGATTTTTAGATAATTTAAATGGTTTAGATCATGTTCAACGATGCCGATCGTCGATTTGGAAGCTCTATCATAAAAAACAAATCGGTAGTAATTAAACCGAGTAGTTTACTACCGATAGTAGCCCAGTTAAACTCTATATATATATATATATATATATATATATATATATATACCAACATAGTTTTGTGCTGTATCTATAACAAGAGAGATAAGAGTAATTAAGATTTAGCTTGACTAATTGGTGTACGCATGGCTACTACAATAATAATAAAAACAATAGTTATAGTGACTAAAATTTAAAAGGTTGGTGAGGGAGGGGGGCAAGAAAAGAATCTAGGCATGAGGGATGGGGGGGGGGGGGTAGGGCACATCCATGGGGTATAAGGGAGTGAGGAGAGAGGAAATAATTTAAGGTTTTATGATCAAGGGTGGCATGTGAGGAAGAGAAGGTGGAGAGATCATGGTGGTGTTGTTGTGATCTGTGGTATAATTTTACTCTCATTGTACAATTATTATTTTCATGAATTAATTTTATTATATTTTAGTTATTAGGTTAAAAACATAACAAGACCCCCCAACAATAGGCAATTTCAAAATATATAGCTCCTTTAGTTTTACTTTTTTTATGTATAGATATATTGGCATCTTCTTAACTTTTGTTTTTTTTTTATTTTGAACTAAATAATTTAGCCAAATTAATTTAAAATTTGATTAAATTTGTCGATAGTTTTATCAGATTTAATTATTCTAATAATACTTTTACAAATAAAACCAGAATAAATAACCACGGCTTGGTAATACAGACAACAAAAGTAACAAAAAATTTGAATTAACAAATGTTCAAATAAAAAAAAATTTAAAAGTTGTGGGGACCAAGTGTCAATAAAAAATAATAAAAAAACTGTGGAGCCTATTTCAAAAGTGGCCTATAGCTTAGGGCACTTCATACATTTTTATCTTTAAGCAATTTGATTAATTATCCTATGTTAATTACTTTACTTATTAATCTATTTGGCCTTGACATAATGGTTTGTAGGGAAAACAAGTATACATATATATATATAGTGGGGTTGCATTGCATAAATATTAATGCAAAGAATTAATATATAAGAGCCATAGAGTGGGACACACAACTTAATTATTTTTATGATGTGTAAGTAAGAAATTTTGTCGATAAGTGCGACGAAGAGAACAAATAAACCCAACCCTTCATCAAAAGGAGAGAAACCACAAACACAAACACGCATATTGACGTGGATGGTGATGGGATATTCATTTTGGGCTGTTTAATTAATTATTTAGGATTGACAAATTTATGTGGATTTAGTCTTTTAGACCAATCCAATCAAAGAAATAAGCCATATAAATATATCATTAATTGTTGATGAGTTTTTTATACTATTGGAGTTAGCGTGTATATGATAAATATCAGATGAATCATATTATTGACACTTAGTATATCTTAAAATAAAGAGCTTAAAACTGTCTCGAATACCATATTTAACAAAACTTGATGTCGATCTTGTAGGAAATGCATGATTCATTATTAATCTTGACAATATTGTAGTAGATGCAGTCGAGGAAAGAATTGTTTTTGATGTCGAGGATATACGCTCACGGAGATCACAATATTATTTTGGTGTTAGTGGTTTGATGAGCTAGATTTTCAATTTAAGTCACGAGTTTTACTGTTTAATTTTATGCAACCAATTGGTTTTATTAAACAACGTAAAATAGTAGAAATGGTTTATCCTTTGTTGCTTTTAAAATGGTGTATGTACGTGACATTTTTTTTCCAGTATGTTTGAAATTATTTATGTAAACCATATTAAGAAAAATGAATAACTAATATATTCTTCAATATACCAAAATCATTATTAGATTTCCAAATTTTGTACGAAAGTCGTTCTTACGTAAATTTTTCGACCTACGTACGTAAGATTAAACAGCTCTTAAAACTTAAAATTAATGTACTACTCGTGCACATCATCTATCGTACCTTTGAAAATAAAAAAATAACATCCCACAATCGTCACAAACAAATCAAATATTATAACACCAATTAATTTGATAACAAAAGATAAAAGTGTTTAAGCTCATAGAAAGAGGAGATACAAGTACATTAAAAATATAATGGTATAAGTTTTCTTTTACTATATATGTTGTAATATTTACTTGATAGGTAACTACTTGTTTTAGTACCCATATACACATGAATATGTTACTTGTTAAATGCCATTAAATTATAAAATTAATCAACTGTTATTAGTACATTTAACACTTTCACTTTGAGCGCTAGAGAGCATGTACATAGCTGGTTTAATTCCAACAAAACCTCTTACGTACCCATTTGAATACTCTAATATATATTTAAGTAATTAAACTTAATCACTAATTAAATTAAATATTGTGATGCATGGACCACAGATATGATTCCACTACCCATGATTATTAACTACTTATTAAATTGCTTAATTAATTACTTAATTAAGTTTGGATTAGAGATGCTAGATCTAGATGCAAGTGGATAATTGCGATTCTAATATCCAATTTACGACACAAATACAGCTCAATTATATACTAATCAAATGCCGATCGATACTTCAGCTGTAGATTATGGAATGTAGACAAATACTGACTGAGAATTATATATTAGGAAAAAAAAAAAAAAAAGAGTATGTGGTTACTCAACAAAGTATTGTAATTATAACAATGACAATATTATTTAATAAGTGAAGGTATATATGGAGCTTTAAGATCCGTATAGTATAAAGTTGGTGGATGCTATGAATATCCAGTAGAATAAGATCATAAATTGATTAATAATTCTATTATGACTAATGAAATTTAAACAATATAATAGGAATCTATCTACTGCTATGTCTTGGTTTTCAGTGTATATTAATAGGAATCTTTCTCCTGCTATATAACAACCAAAGAACAGCTAATATATGTCTCAAAGTACCTCGGAGATCATGTACATTGCATTTTTTTTTTCTTGTCAAATGCTGGAGTAAAAGATAACAAATACATGCATGAGTTATAAACATAAAATACAAACTTAATTTTTTGAACGATGTTTGGAGCATCATGTTTCCAAGTACTTTTAATACTAATTCTCCAGTTGAAAGTAAAAGACTAGACCTAGCACTACACGTTATTAATTAAGAATATGCGTTAATCATTTTCTATCAAATTGGTTTTAGCGTACATGATGATATCAGTGCAATGCTTATAAATAAATAAATAAATAAATATATATATATATATATATATATAGAATTAGGCTGGAATACTATTAATAGTAAAACGCTCTTTTTGCTATCAAGGTTTTAACCATTTGATGAAAAATTGTAGGGTCAGAATGATATTAGTCTATTAGAGTTGAGTGGCCCCCCTAGGGTTGATCGAGTGGTTCTCACTGAGTTATAGTATTTAATCCAATGGTTAAAAATAATGAAAAGAGTTGATCCAAAAGCTGAAAAACTCTCTCTCTTTCTCTCTCTCTCTCTCTCTCTCTATATATATATATATATGTATATATATATATATATATTTATTTATTTATGCTATGTTAAAAGATAAGAAACAACGTGTTTTCAAAAAAACACTTAAACGTTACATACTCCTTAACTTTAAAAGCTACCAAGTTCACTTCCTCATCAATCTGCTCGACTCAACTACAATCAGTAGATCAAATTTTGTTTTTTCTTTGAGCTGTTAAGCAGAAGAAATTATTTGTTCTCAAAAAAAAAAAAAATTTTTTTTCCTGCGACCTTTGCAAGTTGTAACAATGTATCTTGCTAGTCGCAAAAAAAGGTACAAAATAAAAGTTCTAAAAAAATGCTCAACAAAATCATGCTTTAAAGCATCACAACAAAGTGTTTATCATCAATTCCACACCATCATCTAAAGGCTCCTCCATCACTCCTACTATGGCCCAAATTAACTAAATGAATTATTAGAACTTCAAATAATAAATTACTTTGTCCTAGCTCAAATAATTTTGTTTGCATTAGTTTAATTTTAGTGAGTATTAAGATAAGATAAATTAATCCATAAAAAAAAAGAAGATTCTTAGTGGAGACACATCCCACATTTTGAGGCATGTGGGTTTAGCCCTTTAATTCCTTTCCGCACTAGAGTGCAATTGACAAGTAAAAAGTAATTATAATGTATGATTACTTCGCAATTAATAAATTAATTATCTTTTTTTTTTTCTCTCTTTTTCTTTCTTTTTTCTTTAAATTGTACTATTACTTTTCGCGACTTTTTACCTAATTTTATGGAGATTGTAATGGAGTACTGTATATATATATATTAACTATTTGAGGCTTAGTTAACCCCACCTTATAGTTTAGGTATAGAAGCCATAATTATCATGCAAAACATAAAAGAGGAATTCAACTTAGGAAAAGGTTCATTATAGGCCTAAGCAAAAGTCTAAGCTCACTTGTCACATATATACTAGTTTTTAAAATGAAATTCCTCCATGAAGCTATTGTTCAAATTTGGCTTTTTTTCGAACTTTGAGAAAGAGGCAAATTAACTACTTAAAAAGATCACAATTGCAATGAGAACAATTAATTCAAAAAAAAAAAAATTTAAAAGAGACGACGATTTCAAAAATAGAACAACATACCAAGGTTGCACGCAACAAACAAGGTTTTTTTGCCCCTTCGTTTAAGAATCCGAAGGTTGGTATTCTGAACTCGTAAGTTGAGTCTCCGTTGCTGCGACTCGAGCTCATGCGCTCATTTATTTCTTATCTCGTTTCTTACCGGTAAGAAGTCCAGTGGTTTAGTTTAAACAAGCAATAAACTATGACATTCTTAGCAATAAACTAGTTTTTGTTGTGATTATTTCACAATTTTTCACAAGCAATTGTGGAAATTAAAAATTAATGTAATCTCTGCGGCACGATTTTTAGGAAAATAGTAATATAAACAGAGCATTAGTGCATTTTAACATAGTTAATCATCTGTTATGCATTAAGAAAATAATACAAAACGACCGATAGTAGCCATTGGATCCACTGTTCACATGGCTTTGAGATTTGTGTCCTTCCAGCGATGAATGGTAGATGGGAGTCCTAGGGATGCAAACAAGGCCGATATAGGTGCGTGAGGGTTCCCCACCTCCCACTTTGTTTTTTGTTGAGTCAGGACGGATTTGATTTGGGCTAATTTTATTTCTATTTTTGGCCCTCACCTACCACTTCATTCTGGGTGGATTGGAGCTGGAGCAAATTTTTTGCTGATTTTTCAGGGATCGAGACGGTTCAAGAAAAAAAATGAATCTCCTGCCTCCCACTCTATTTATATGGTAGATCGGTGTGGATTCAAGACGAGTTATTTTTTATATATACTTTGGTTTCTACTTATCGTCCTATTCAGGGCGTATCGAAGCAGAAGCTCCGTCCTTAGACGGAACAGCCCATACCAAATCTTTGTACTGGTCGGGCCGACAAAGCCGATCGTTGAATATTCTGGGCCCAATTAACATTATAAAGACTCGCATTTTTCAAGGGCTGCTCAAATTTGGGCCAATAATGTACTCATACTGGCCATGGGCTTCCTTTAAATGGGCCGTATGTCGAGTCATGTCGGCCCCCAGTTTTAGTGAGGGTATAGCTCAAACCCGAAATTATTTGCCTAGACCAGGTCCACCACATCACCTGCGGACCACCACTTTGTAAAATTATCAGCATTTAATAATGAACTCTAATTTTCCTCGAATTTGAAAAACTACTATCTAAAAAAACAATTGGCCATGATTACTAGAGAATTGAATAGAATGAACAATATATTGCTAACTGGTCAACCACTAACGTGGCTGATCAGATTCTCGGAAATAACTTCTCTTATCATTGTTTTATTCAACTTAAGTCGCCAATTTGGTTTCAAAATTCGACTTCCCATATCTCCCAATTGAACAACTTAAATTTAAACTCATCTAATTTTAGGTTTCATACATATATGAAACCACACCAATAGAAATATTCCCATCTCATCAAAAGTAGTGGAACTTAACATTTTGGGCCCATGATTAATTTGACAAACTAGACCCAGGCCCACAATTAAGAGTAAATTAATTGTTTAATTAAGCATCTAAAAATTACTTTGAAGTTTCATACCAAGTTCAAATGTTTAGCCCGTGCATAAAACTACATATCTGTAGGAAGCATATATATAAATATTGGGCCTACTGTGTGCGCTACACTTATTACATCAATTTGCAATTTGTTAGCTAGGTAAATTCCCTTTTCGCTCTTTCGCGATCAAAATCATTTAACTGAGAGAAATAAAAGCTCGACGTGTCTTAGAAATGAACCCCAAAATTATCCCTCAATATATATGTATATATTTATAATCATATCAGATATAGCTGCATAAATCAATTAATTCGCGAGTTGTCGCCTAATTATAAATAATATATAATCAACCATCAGCATTTAAAATGTTGAAGAAGTTATTTCCATTCGGATAACATTCCAGCTAACTCGACTCGACTTGTAATTTCATTCCAGCCGCAAAACCTCAAAGCTCGGATTTATTATTCGCTTCGAATTTCGATCCCTGTCGGAAAGAATTTTCCGGAGGCGGCGGTCGATTTAGATGACGATAATAATGTTACTTACGCAGTACTGGAGGATATATAGTGTCTTTTTATGCAAAATCGTAATAATAGTGATGCGAGAGTTATAAGATCAAATAAATTAATTAGGTCCACAAAGAGAGAAAGAGGGAGAATCATATCATATATATGCAATTAATTGTGGAACTACAAGTTCTAATCATAGATGACATAATCTACTAGCTAGCTACCAAATTAAGTTGCAATTAATGAGGCATGAGCCACCAAAATTTTAGTGGCTCAAGATCTCTCTAAATTATTTGTGAACATATATAGGTGTAGTTTGTTCACTAGCTTGCATTTTTAAGGCAAAAAAAGCTCATTAGTTGAATGAGCAATTAAGCTCCGTTTTATATACAGACGAATAGTTACGAATTCAGATGTGAAAAATACATACACTCACGTACATGGAATAATAATTTGAGTAATAGTGAAGTTTTAATATAAATAATGCATTACGATCAAATTAATCTAGCTATATTTTATATGGTAGCGATAGATGGATCATGTCGTGCTGCATTATATTAAAAACTTTATAAAAATTTTAAAGTATTTCTTAAAAATAAAAATCAAGAAAAAATAATTTTTTTTTTTAACTTGAGGGTTCGTTTTACCAAAAAGAACAGAGATATATGCATGCATGCATATCCTTGTCATCAAAGTGATTCCGAGCCACACGGCAACAACGTAGCTAGACTCTTCGTCTTCGAAGGGTGGTGATCAGAATAAGTGCTTTTCGGAATCGCAACTTTATTTCTTTTTAATATACTATTATTATCATATCATTCTCACCTTTGGGGGATCGATCGATAAGGATCAGAGAAGCAGCAAAGAAGTAGTAGCATGCACGGAACGTAGTGCATATGAGATCGCGCCATGTTGCATGGTCACACCCATATGTAACTAAAACTCTTATTAATTTACGTGGTATATGGAAAAAGCTTTGAATAATATATACTATCTGTACGTAAATTTTACACCCTTTCAATTCAAAGATTACTGCTCTTTTGTCCTTTTTCTCAGGAGAATAAGATTTTTTTAACAAAACTAATTAACTTCAATATTAACAAGTAAATTTATTACAAATTTACTAATATAGTATAGCTAGATAATCAGGCATTATCACTTCGCAAAACAGTGCTTAAGTGAGTGGTATATACATATATATTTTGCATATCTTTTACAATATGAGTGGCTCCCATAGAATCACCGGCCGATCGATAAACTAATGTCACATTCAGACATATAACACGCATATTGTGTGAAATATATAACAAGCAGATTAAGGATTCGTCCGGTATATATTTAGAGTCACCTAATTAATATTATTAGGCGATAAATGAGCCACACAAAAGTATTTATATAAAACACACTTCTTTATTAATTAAATTCCTGTTATATGTAGTACTACTTGTAAAAGTAAATAAAATATTTTTCTATCATCAGTTTTTATGGTCCATATATATAAAAATATAGTAATTAAGTTGGTACGTACGTAGTTAGTGATGGAGAATTATTTTCTTCTTTTTTTTTTTTTGAGAGAGTAAGGTAGCATGCTACCTGCTTCATTCATTTAGCAGATGAATTTAACTACAGAGCTTGAGGCAACGCGGCCTCGAAAAACATAGAAGGCAACCAAAACAAAAAAGACAAATAGAAACTAAAATAAAAAACTACAGAAAATTAATACTTAAACTCCTCACTCAAAATTAAGACACTAAAAGCTGCAAAACTCAGTCCATTCTCTACTCACGTCCTGTATCCGACTTGTTATTTTCTAGCTAGAGGGATCCTGGGATGTTCTAAACTGTGCTAGAAGAAGATTGCGATGTGTGCGGCTAGAATGGGGCCGAGTGCTGTGTAAATTGGAAAGTAACAAAAAGTATTAAGTAACAGCTGGAGCTGAAATTAAGGCTGAAAAATGAGTTACAAAAAAGAGGAGGATCGAGGTACAACAAAAAGGAAAAAAAAAAAAGATGCAAAATATTCTGAAAAAAGAAAAACGAAGCAACTAGAACACAATGTGGATTTGAAGTTGCATGAGAAAAGGAATCTCAATTAATGCCAACCACAAAACAAAAAGGAAAAAAAAAGAAAAGGAATCCAATGTGAGGTTGAGATATGGAGGAATCAATCAAAGTTAATTATAAGCCGAGTTCTAGAAGAAAATATAGATGAAATTATCAAATTTGCATCAATTTCACTTAGTTTGATGAGTTTGGATACGAGTGATGATATGATTAATTAATTAAGTTGGTTAATTTTAAGTCGGTTTTACATAATCATTAGAACCCTCCGAACTAACAGGCCACAAATTTGATTCTCGCATTAGCCATTTTCTAATATTGCATTTCTATTTAGGATTTTGTTATTGCATTCAATATTACTTTTTCAGAATGTATATATTATATCGATGATCTTTTGGGTAAAATTAAGAGAGTTCTTTTAACTCAAATCTCATCGACTTATATATGCTATTAGATTTATCTGATGATATGATGTTTAACATATAGTCCCATGCATGCACCTGCTAAAGTACACAAATTAATTAACAAGCCACTTAGATATCTCAAATGTGGATAAGGGTTCTATAGACTAGTAATTAATTAAGATCCAATCAATTTTTGATCATCTCCCATGTATTCTAACCTAGCTACTTAGACCAATAGTATTAACATATAACATGCATCTGATTCTTTATATTTCATTTCTCACAATGAAGATATATAATTAACATTTCCTATTGAAAAGAGCTAGAAGATTCAAAAAATTATTCTCTATCCCAAAAAATATTCTAGGAAATAGTTTTTAGACTGAAAAAAATTATTCTCTATCCGTTTAGTCCATTTTTTTTTGTCATATTTTATCAAAAAATAGTATTTTTATTTTAAAATTTTTGTATAAAAAGTTAAAATTATAGAAGATGGTGATTTTTATTATTTTTAAAAAGATAATTTCTACACTTTTCTGAGAAACCAATGATTTAAAGAGGTGTTAATTTGGAATCGGCAGTATATCTAATACAAAGAGATTATTGAACTTGTCTCGTGTGTATTGATCATCTTAAGTAAAAATGCACTGAAACCAAAAAAAAATAAAAGAAAAAAATAAAAGGAGTTGGTTAATTTGCTCTTTTATTAACTTAAATTAAGGGGATAATACAGTTGTTTTGCTTTGAATGAAACATACCAACTCCAACATGCACTTTGACTACTCATCACCCACCTGCTACACTATCTAATTCCCACGCATAACAAAAAGGATTCAGAGAGTTTCAGAGGCTAAGACACAGCGCCATTGTGATCATAGAAATTTTATTGTAATCGAATACAACATTAATTATACATTTTACAGAAACAAGCTGAATATTTTTTCATCGAATTAATTGCTAATCGTATGTAAAGCATTCTTTCTGTAAGCTCAAACAAAACCTAAACCAAAATGAACTGAACTGCAAGAGAGCTGCAAAACTAGCTTTAATCCTTTGTTAAAGGGGTTGGAATTGTTTTTTTTTTTTTTTGAGGAAAAAAGGTAGCCGTACCGCTATCATAACGGACTGATGAATTAGGTACAGGGTGGGCAGCAGGCCCGGAAAAAAAAAGAAAAAAAAAAAAGAAAAAAAAAAGGGTATAAATCAGACAAGTCGAGAGAACAGTCCCACATCCTCACTAATATCTAAGCTTTGGAAGCAATCCGGTTCTGGTAGTCCTATCCTAAAAACAAATCATTCTAACTTCCGATAGTCCCCAGCAGGACGAGAATTAGTGATCAGTTTCTCTCATGCTCGATCCTTTCTATCCGACATCTTTCCAAACTAGTCCACTTCGTCTCCAGATCATCGTGCCCGATATCGTCCATCCACTTTACAAATGATAAATTTGCTGAACGCACATCGACAGAACAGATGTCCACAGTTTCCTCATGCATTCCAATAGGCCACAGAAGCGATCGTTTGAATCCTCTCTTGATCAATGTATATTCAGATCGATCTTTTTTAGCACAACCAGCCGACACACTTTAACCTTGCTGATTTTCAGTCCCAGATCTTGAAACGCAAGCACTCTCACCCCGCCTCGTCAGCGCGGATAGGCCGATTTTACGCGAAAACTACAACATCAGTTGTTCCAGTGCCATATGTATCGTGTCCGGTCTGCTGGTCGATGATGAAGCAGAAATCTTTGTACAAGCTCCGTTAGGTTGGGTACGGCCTTGCACTGTCCAACTCGTACCACTAAATCCTGTCCAGTTCAAGTCCCTTCGGAAACATTCGCTAACCCTTAAGGTTTTGCACACCGCGACTGATAGCCTCCGAAAAGTAAGATTCAGGCTTTCTCCCCACTTCCACTCATCGACAAAAGTCTTAGAGCCGTACCAGTTGTATGGCCGTTCCCATTTGAAATCGATTGAGCGCTGGTAGGAACCCTTCACAGTTTGAGTAGGGTCTAAAGATTTGCCTTCTCTCAAAGGTATTCTCCTTCGATAGTACAGCACACGAATTAGCTTATTCCATTGCAGATCTGGAGCGGTGTGAAATTTCCACCACCACTTTGTCAGTAAGGCTAGATTCATGGATGCTACATCTAGGATGCCCAGTCCTCCTTCCTTCTTACTTCTACAGACATTTTTCCATGCCACCAAGCAGCCCTTACCGGGGGGATTGCGCCCGCCGTTCCAGAAAAAGTCTCTCCTAAGTGCTTCGATGCGCTTAATCACCCACCTTGGAGCCTTGAATACTGCTAGGGAGAAAAGGGGTATGTTTGTGAGGACCGCGTTAACCAAAATGAGTCTGCCCCCCCTAGATAGAAGTTTAGCTTGCCAGCCTCCGATTTTATGATGAAACTTTTGAATAATCCCCCTCCATGCCTCCTTGGAAGGTGTTCTGGGAGATAGGGGTAATCCCAGATAATTGGTCGGAAACGCTCCCGTTCTACACTCAAGAATGTTTGCCAATCTAACTCCTTTACCAGCCTTTTGGCCTAGATAGTAAAGTTCTGACTTCTCTCTGTTGATCTTCATACCTGAAGCCCATTCAAATAAATGCCATAGGAATTTAAGGTTTCTCATGCACCTGCTTCTAGCCTCACAAAAGAAAAAAGTATCGTCCGCAAACTGAATAAGGGTTACCCTGCTAGCCTCGGAAGGCCCAATGCCTATGAGGAGGTTGTTGTCGATCGCCTCGTTGGTCATTCGGGTCAGGCACTCCGCCACGAGTAGGAATAAGAAGGGCGAGAGCGGATCCCCTTGCCTTACACCCCTCTTCGTTTTAATCCAATTAGTCGGTTGTCCGTTAACCAGTATTGCTACCTTCGCATGGCATACACACAACTCGATCCAACCGCACCACTTTGCATCGAATCCCCACCAACGAAGAATACGAAATAGGAAGGGCCAATAAATCCTATCATAAGCTTTCTGGAAGTCGACTTTAACCCCTACCCCTTCCACTGACGTTTTGCAACCCCAACTGATAAGTTCCGACACAGTTACGAACGCGTCAGTAATATTTCTGCCTTTCAGAAAAGCGGACTGTGTGGGTGAAATCAGATCCTTCATGACCAGCTCTAACCGATTAGCCAACACCTTGGAAAAGATTTTTTGGATCCCGTTCAGTAAACTTATGGGTCGAAAGTCATTAGCACGCACCGCCCCCTCTTTCTTGGGAATGAGACATATGAACGCGTAATCGAAGGGAGCAGTGGACAACCTTCCCTCGTGCATCTCCTGAAAAAGGTTAGCAATATCCTCCTTAAGGGTGTCCCAAAATGTCTGATAGAATTTTAACGGGAACCCATCTGGGCCCGGAGCTTTATCTCCCCTAAGTTGGAAAACAGCCTTCTTAATCTCGTCCAGGTTGAAAGGTTCCGTTAGCCTCATGCGATCAGGATCTTCCACACGATTAGAGCGAAATAACCGACCCCAATCCCCAAAGGAAACCGGGCTTGAATCCTCGGGAGTGAAAAGCGCTTTGAAGGATCTATAGAAGTATAATTTCTTCTCCTCTTCGGACTGGTAATTACTATCGTTATCCGCGATCGGGCCAATCCAGTTAGCCCTCCGTCTACTGTTCGCCACTGCATGGTAGAATCTCGTGTTGGCGTCCCCCTCTTTTAACCAGTGTTGTTTGGCTCTGGTTCTCCAAATAGATGTCTCATCATTAATGACCTCACTTAGCTTCGCCTTAAGTTCCGCTCTTTCAAAAAATAAGGCTTGCGATAGATCACCAAGTTCTTCCACTTTGTCGATTTTCTGTATATCATCCATTAATTGATTCTTGAGGTTTCTAATACTATGGAACTCAGTAGCGCACCACTCCTTGATCCTCTTCCGACAGTGTCTCAGCTTTGCTGTGAAAGATGCGGCAGCCGACTTATTTTGTGTACCTTGAATACCCTCCTTCCACCAATCTGGCAGTTTAGCAATGAAGCCCTCGTGATTAAGCCAGGCTTCCTCAAAGCGGAAAATCTTGTTCTTCTCCCTGGCGTTATTCCTTGCCGTAAGCAAGATAGGGCAATGATCGGAAGTAATTCGAGGTAACGCTTCAATCCTGGTTAGTGGGAACTCCTGGTCCCATTCGGTGGAAATTAGAAAACGATCAAGCCGAGCACACGTTGGGTTCGCTTGCAAGTTGGACCATGTGAACGCTTGATTAGCCATGGGAGGGTCGATCAATGCGAGCTCCCTGATTAGATCGTTGAAAAGCTTCGTGGCTCTAGTGCTCCATAACTTACCTCTCCTCTCCTCTTGTCCCCTGGTACAGTTAAAGTCACCACAGATGATCCACTTACCCACGCAAATATCTTTGAGTTGCGCCAGTTCAGTGAAAAACTCTTCTTTTCCATCCCAAGACGCCGGACCATAAACATTTGTAACGTAGAAATTGATCCCGCACGTGGCGGAGGACATGGACGTAGTGATGGAATATTTCCTTATGAAAACGTCTGTGCAAGAGAAGAAACGGGAGCTCCAACCCGTGATAATACCCCCTGAAGCACCCTCAGCTTCCAGAAAAACGCATTTGTTAAGCAAGGACCCTCCGAAACTCTTAAGGAAAGACCCAGATACATGACTAACTTTGGACTCCTGAAGACAGACCACCGCATTGCGTAATTTCGAAACTACAGCCCTAACGGCATTACGTTTAGACAGGTCATTAAGCCCTCTAACGTTCCAGCTACAGATACTAAACATCTAACAAAACAGACTCACAACACCAAAAAGCAAAAACATACACCACCTCAGGCTTCCTCCTAGATACGTTCGTTCAGAAACGAGGAGAAAAGCTTCGCCTCGTTCGCTCGCAGACTAACCCCACAGAGGAGGCTCTTGTTGATGGTCGTCTTGACAGCGGATCTATGCCCGGAAGCTTCCCCACCTTCGCGCAGATAGCTCTTCCTTGTCATCGCCTTGGACAGTATAGATGCCCTGTTGGACTTGGCCAGTCGCTTACTGGTTCTAGTCGAGTTGGCCAGAGGACTATCTCCACCATTAACCAGTGGGGGCGGTGGTTGTGTCGGCCGACCCCGGTTCACAGATGCGCCCCCCAGCTCTCCCCCAGTTTCGGGCCCGGAATGGGGAGCCGTAAGATAGCAAGGAAAGGAAGAGAGTTCATCCATGATGTCCGCTTCGACCGTGGCGATAGCATTCGCAGGATAAAGCGATAGGGTTGAAGCACCGCCTGGGGTGGCATCTTCCACTCCTCCGATCCTCAAACACAAGGCCATGTCACCAGCCTCCATACCGGCCTCCCCTCGCGCCGTCGACGAAAGGCTTGCGTTCTTGCCAAGCCGCTTGTAGGTGTACTCTGTCCTCGGTCCATGGGCTTCAGGCACTGGAAACCCGCACCGCAGGGCTGGGCAGGGACTAACAGAAATGGTCCAAAACTGGATGCCCCCAGCCCGCCCGTGCCGCTGCCCGACTGAGTGTGGGCCAATGTCCCCAGCCCAAGTGAAAAGTCCGAACGAGATCGACCCAAAACCGAACCCGACTGAGTACGGCCCAATGTCCCGAGCCCCAGAATAAAGGCCAATTGCTACCGGCCCAGGACCCAAAACACCCCTCCCAACCGGTGCCATCTGGAAAGTCTGAGTGTAGGTTGATGACCCGGATACCAACAAAGTTTTGGCCCCCGAGGTTTGACTCGAGGCCTTAAAAATCTCGGGTTCCCCAAAACCCAAAGTAGGATCACCCTCCTCCCTAGGCAAGCCTTGAGACAGAAGAAAAGGTTTAACCTGTAAAGATAAAGAAGAAGGAGGAGTAAAGCACCTCGCCAAAGACCCCCTCTGCCCACATTCCGAACTCATGCAAAACTCGGGGCTCCTGCTTCCCTCAACCTTTCTCGTAACGCTCACCACCGTAGCCTCGATTCTCGAGCCGCCACGACTCGTTGGAACCCAGAGCCTCCGGCTGACCGCCGCTCGGAGCCTCGCCGCCGACCTGATTTGGTGTGCCGCCGTGGGAGCAAACCGAGCCGTCGTAACCCCCGAAGATCTGCGGGTCGATGGAGCAGGCTCGGCTTCCTCCAGTTCCCCTGGTGCGTCCTCCATATCCTCATCCTCAGGGTTTGCACCTCCTCCACCAAGGTCACCTCCCGCCTGGACCTCGGCGCCGTCTTGGTCGTTACGCGGCGGCGCCGGGGGAGGCTCGACACCACCCTCCTCAGCTCTTTCCCAACGTTCAAGATGGACCATTACCGGGAACAAATCCTCGCCGATGATAACCGACAGGTTCTGGGGGATGTTGTAGATCGAGTCGAGAGCGATCTGGCATCTATAAGCTCTGAGATCCGTCATCGCCTTGGTCGCTGCGTCGGCCTTGATGAACCGACCAAAACTGCTGACCAAAGCCGCCACTCGAGCCACCGACCAGATCTCGAAGGGAAGGTTCAGGAGACGGATCCATGCTTTAAACTGGACTCGGTGTGGACGGGCGTCTCGGTATTGCCCCGAGGGCCAACACCTGATCCAAAAATCATTTAGAGTAATGATCTCTCTCCTGATCAGAAGACTCGCCGGAACCCATTCCGGCAGAAAAATTGCGAAATCCCTATCGCGATATCGCGCGACAGCGAAGTCATCGATGTACCCTCCGAATCGGCTGGCTAGTGCCGACTTGATGAGTGTGATAGGATCCCGGCCCAGATTAGCCGGTTGAATGACGTCCGCAAGAACGGCATTTCGGCGCAGTTCGACTCTACGCAGATACTCTTCAGTATACGGCACAAAAACCTTCGTACGCGGCGGTCGCCCCCTCAGGTTAGCTGCTCTGTCCATGGCTGCTTCAGTCGTGCCCAATTTATCCCTACAAGAGTACGCCCGGTGGCCGGTTTTCCAACACTTAAAGCACCGAACAGGGTCGCGACAGACGTTGGCGAAGTGATCACTGGCGAGGCACCGAAAACACCTCTTCGATAAGCTACGTCGAGGGATGGCTCGAGGAGAGTAAGGAGTATGGAGCTTTGATTTCGGAGGGTTAGGTGCTGGAAAGTGTGGTTCCAGCTTCTTCATCAACACCTCCTTATAAGACCCGCTGGGGGGGGTGGTGCTGGGTGGGATGAGGCACTTATTAGCGCCATCTCCCACCCTGCACAAGTCTACTCCCCTAGCTTCCTCAGGCGGAGCTCGAAGTTTGCTCCTTTGATGTTCCGCAATGACGCCTTCCTTTTGTTTGCTGTGGAGGTTCTTGCCGAATGAAGGTAACGCCACCTGTTCATCTTCAAAGCTTCTGGCGACCTTCATTAAAACACCACCTACCTCGTCCGCCCAGGTAACTCGACTCCCAGATTTCTTCTTAACCCCTACTTCCTTCCTCGCGTAACCAGATACGGAACTCCTTAATGGCTCCTGCCATCCCGCTCCCTTCCCTCCTTTGCTTGACTCACCTACCTCGAAGCTCCTAGATACAGAGCCTCTTAAAGGAGCCTGGCAACTCACCCCCTTCCATCCTGTATGTAACTCACCTACCTCGCTTCTCCTGGATGCCGAGCTTCTTAATGGCGCATGGCGCAAGGGGTTGGAATTGTTGTGTTTTAGATTCAAACGCTCTTAAGAAAAGTAATTAAGCTTAGACCTAGCTTATAGGTCCAACACATCCTGTGTGGCGACGCATCTTATCTCAATTCAACTTATCATCTCTATTTATCGTCTTCATCGCCAAAGTAAGTCAGATATTTCCGCGGAAAATATAAGATGTGATAAGAACTAGCAGGATAGACTCTCCAAACCTAGTATAGTTGCTCGGTGTGTATCACTATTTCATTCTATCGTACTCTAATAATATACTTAAAGTTCCGATCCAGTTATCCAAAATTCATTCAAAGTGGGATGCACGATCAGAATAAAACTTTTACAGAATAATTTATTATTGCACCCTTCATTTAAGACGAAACTCGTTGCCTTGTTGTCACATTGCTATATATATTGCTTTCTTTGTGGATAACGTTTGACGCAAATGACACCGACCACGGAATGAGTTCTCAAAATTAGGAAAAGAGGAGCTCAAAATTTTCAAATTCAAACCCCCACGCGTCCTACATATTAAATTTGGTCGGTGCAAAATACTCGGAATGTTAAGCGAGCGACACTTGTCTCAAAAATACACGTTATATAGTAGTCGATATATGTTGGCCCACATATATATCTAAGTTGTACCATGTATTGTAACTCGGGCCCAGGTACGACTCAATTAATTAATTTAGAGTCAAATGTGTCTACATGTGTGACCGACACTGAACAGTAACATTTGAACTCTAACTAATTGGTCCACATATGGACATCGTAACATGCACGTCTCAGTTTATTAATTTTGTGTCACTTGTAATATATATGACCGACCCTTAACGGCGTCAAATATTCAGCAACTACCTACAACGTCCACATGAATAACCGACACTTAACTGTATCTCATGTGATCTATAAGTTTAGTATATATGAAAAAAAAATTGAATATATATATATATATATAACAAAAGGAAAAGTCAAAGATATGTACATGATATGGATAATTGATTGTTTATTATTATCACCTTCTATATTTTTCCAATGAGGTGGTTGCATGATGCTTAATTTGTAGGCTTGGGGAGCCAATGGGATCCTCACACAACATTAATTAGTGGAAATATATATTTTTTTTCTCCTTTCACATGCCTACCGACCAAAATTTGTATGATTTTGTAAAGCGAATTGCTTTGGGATTTTCGATAATAAATTTATTTTTAGATTTAAAAAACAAACCAATGAGAGCTCTTTACGCAGTTATTTAATTTACTTGAACAGTTGGTGTAACAAACTATGCTGATTATAGTAACACTGGTAACGAGATGAGCCAATAAGATATAACTGCTTCAAAGAAATTAAGGTTAAAAAGTTTTTTTCATTTCCTCATATTTACCCACTATTTACCTCCTATTTATAGAAGTGAAAGAAAAAGAATCCCAAAAGAAAGGAAACTGATTAATCTCAATCTCAGTAAATTAATCTTGAGATTTCAATTAGTGAGTCAATAATCTCTACATAATGACACATATCAATTAAAGAAAGATGGTTTTTTTTTTTAAAAAAAAGTCTTTTTTGGCAATAAATTAAACATTCGCTATATGTTATATATATAATAATATATAGATCCAGCTTTTCGAGGAAGTTCAAGAGCTTTTCCTAATTAAAGCTTACTAAGATAATCTCAGTGATTCGCATTTCCAATTTAACAAAAAGTTATTACAATTTTTACCATACAAAAAAAAAAAAAGCTTATGAAAAATGAAAAGCACCTGGGCCCCACCCAGACCAAATGGAGGGACTAGAAGGACCCAGGCCATGGTCGTTTAACTACTATCTCAAATTAAAGAACATGCATGCACTTTTAATTTATTTATTAATTAATTTGCTTAGTGTGTGTATATATATATTTAAAAAAAAAGAAAGAAAAAAATTCGAGTTGACGCTTGTCCCACCGCAGAGTGACACGTGTGCTGTTGGAGTGATTAATGGACGCGTGTCGACCATCCATCCCCACAGCTCTCCAAATCAGGAATATTTAATTTTACAAAAAAATGAAAAAAAAAGAAAATAAATGGTATAAGGGAGCAACTATGAAGAACCTTCCTTTGTGGGCCCCAAAATATCCTTATAAAAGTCCTACCCAATCCCCGTTGGTTTCCCACCTCCCAACTACGCATCCATCCCCACAGCAACAGAGCTAACACAATTAACACAACCCACAAACAGAGTCCTCTACTCCCACCAAGAGCGCTTCTCCGAGAATTCACAAGTACGTGTTGTTGTTGGTTGCATAAACGACGTTAATGGCGCCGAACCTCACGAAGAGCAGCGACGTCGCCGACGTGCTCGCCGGCGGCTTCGTCGACGGCGATCTCCCGCCGTCCGATTTCGCGGTCAAGGGCGGGGATCTGACGGTCAGGGGCCACCCCTTCCTGCTCGACGTGCCTCCCAACATCACGCTCGCCGCCGCCGCCGATTTTGGAGGCGCCGGGGCCTTCGTCGGCTTCGACGTCGACGAGCCCCTGAGCCGCCACGTGGCTCCGGTGGGCCGGCTCGCGGGGATCCGGTTCATGAGCATATTCCGGTTCAAGGTGTGGTGGACCACCCACTGGGTGGGCTCCACCGGCGCCGACGTGGAGCACGAGACCCAGCTCCTCGTCCTCGACCGGTCGAACACCGGTCGGCCCTACGTTCTCCTCCTCCCTCTCATCGAGGGCTCGTTTCGCGCCTCGCTGCAGCGCGGCGAGAGGCCCGACTTCGTCGACATGTGCGTGGAGAGCGGGTCGGCGGCGGTGAGAAGCGCTTCCTTCAGGAGCGCTCTGTACCTCCACGCCGGGGACGATCCCTACGCTCTCGTCAAAGAAGCCATGCAGGTCGTGCGCGCGCACCTCGGCACGTTCAAGCTCCTCGACGAGAAGTCCCCGCCCGGCATTGTCGACAAGTTCGGGTGGTGCACCTGGGACGCCTTCTATCTGAAGGTAATTAAGCTGTTAGGAAACGGTATTTTAATAGTGCCTGTTGTATATTATAACTATTAATAAGGTTTAAATCGGTAGAGAACGGTGTTTTAATATTTATGGGGCGGGGCTGCAGGTGCATCCTGAGGGGGTGTGGGAGGGAGTGAAGGGGCTGGCGGAGGGGGGTTGCCCGCCGGGGCTGCTGCTGATCGACGACGGGTGGCAGACGATCTGCCACGACGACGACGACCCGGCGTCGGGCGAGGAGGGGATGAACCGGACGTCGGCCGGGGAGCAGATGCCGTGCCGCCTCATCAAGTTCGAGGAGAACCGCAAGTTCCGCGACTACACCAGCAAGAAGAGCGAGGGCAATTGCGGAAGCAGGGGATTGGGGGCGTTCGTGGGGGACGTGAAGGGGGCGTTCCCGAGCGTGGAGCACGTGTACATGTGGCACGCGCTGTGCGGGTACTGGGGCGGGGTGAGGCCGCACGTGCGGGGCATGCCCCCGGCGAGTGTGGTGGCGCCGAGGCTCTCCGAGGGGCTTAAGACGACGATGGAGGACTTGGCCGTGGACAAGATCGTGAACAACGGGGTCGGGCTCGTCGAACCCGGCCGAGCCCACGAGCTGTACCAAGGGTTGCACTCGCACCTGCAGCGCAGCGGGATCGACGGGGTCAAGGTCGACGTCATACACGTACGTACATGCGTTTAATTTCTCCATGCACAGATACATACGTATACGCAATGCGATCCCTCCTCCCTTTTCCTTTTATGTATTTTTTTTTTAATTTTTATTTATTTATTTTGTTTATTTTATGGTCTTGGTACGTAGCTTAGAGAGGTGGCGAGGTGTCGATGTCTCGAGGGTTCTCGAGCACTCTCGATCTATTGTGTAATTGACTAATTAATCGTGGGATGCGTTTGGAATTTTTTTTTTTAAAAAAAAGAAAAAGTAAAAAAAGCATTGCATGGACCTTGGTCTAGTGGACATATACAGGGAATTTAGAATCTAATAATAAAAAGAATATATATTTAGGAGATTTCGATGGTTGGATTAGGCTATTGTTTTTGTTCTAAATGAGCACGCATTAATTGATTGCGATGCGCGTTCATTAATAATTTTTCGGTGCACGGGTAATCCACTGAGACAATTAATGCCCATTTAATAAATTAACCTCCTGCACCAACAGGGTTAATGGACGGTATAGTAGACCTGGTCCATCAATCAATCTCAAAGAAATTTTAATATATGGAACTGCAATTTCCCAGCAGTTATTTACTAACATATATATATATCTTATTTATTATTTGTCCCTTTTTCACTAGTAGATATATAAAATTATATATAATTATATTACATAAATTTAAAACTATTAAATATCATTTTAGTTGCTAATTTTTTGTTTTGGTCCAGATTCTGGAGATGCTATGTGAAGAGTATGGAGGGAGAGTTGAACTGGCCAAAGCTTATTACAGAGCCCTCACCGACTCCGTGAAGAAGCACTTCAAGGGGAATGGAGTTATCGCAAGCATGGAACACTGCAACGACTTTATGTTCCTCGGCACCGAAACCATCTCGCTCGGCCGCGTCGGTGCGTATCATAAATCAACTACATCATTATCCCAACTTCAAAAATAACAAAATAACTATTATACTAGTTTTTCCTTTGTTATTTAAAATTTAAAATTTGAAATTTAAAATTTATTACAGGCGACGATTTTTGGTGCACGGACCCATCGGGGGACCCGAACGGGACATACTGGTTGCAGGGATGCCACATGGTTCACTGCGCCTACAACTCGCTTTGGATGGGCCAGTTCATCCACCCCGACTGGGACATGTTCCAATCCACCCACCCCTGCGCGGCGTTCCACGCCGCCTCCCGCGCCATCTCCGGCGGCCCCGTCTACGTCAGCGACGCCGTCGGCCGCCACGATTTCGACCTGCTCAGACGGCTCACCTTGCCCGACGGCACCATCCTTCGGTGCGCGCACTACGCCCTCCCGACGAGGGATTGCCTCTTCGAGGACCCCTTGCACAATGGCAAGACCATGCTCAAGATTTGGAATCTCAACAAGGTAATTATTTATTACGCAGGAATTATTATTGACAGTGCTGATCGATGTCTCGAACAAGTACAAATTTTAACAAATACCAAATAGTAAAGTGATTATTTCTAATTTTACATTAATTTACAGTATACTGGAGTTGTGGGGGCCTTCAATTGCCAAGGAGGAGGATGGTGCCCGAAATCTCGGCGCAACAAGTGCGCCTCCGAGTTCTCGCGCCCGGTCACCGCCACCGCCCGCCCCTCCGACGTCGAGTGGAAGAACGGCAAGCACCCGATCTCCGTCAAAGGCGTCGAGCACTTCGCGGTCTACTTCGTAGAATCGAAAAAACTCAAACTTTTGGAGCCACAAGACGAAGTGGAGATCACTTTGGACCCATTCAACTACGAGCTGCTCGTAGTTTCCCCTGTGAAGAAATTGTCCCTAGGCCAAAAATCGGTGCAATTCGCGCCAATCGGTCTCGCGAACATGCTGAACGCGGGGGGCGCAATTGAAAGTGCGCAGTTTAAAGAAGAGCAAAAGGAGATAACCGCGAAGGTCGCGGTGAAGGGCGCGGGGGAGATGAGGGTTTACTCGTCGGTGCGTCCCTCGTCGTGCCGGATTAATGGAGAGGAGGTGGGGTTTGTGTATGAGGAGAGCATGGTTGGAGTTCAAGTGCCATGGACTGGGTCTTCGACTAAGTTAACACTAATTGAGTATTTGTACTGAATAATTATTTGGGAATTGGATGATTAGGAATTAATTATATAGCTAGTTTGTTTGACTAATCATCCAACTAATTATATGTAAATGAACATCAATATCAATAATATAACATGGTATTTCTTAAGTGTGTACATATTTGCCTTTTTCGTTTTTTTTTTTTTGTTCCTCTCTGTTGGTGTTGTGAGATTGTGTGGAGTTATTGAAGCCGTGGTTTTATTCAAAAATGTTGAGGATTGGTTGGGATTACAAAAGAAATGTTTCGTTCACTCAAAATTTGAAATCATTATTACTAGTTCTTATGTAACACTTTTATAAGTGCAATGCTTTGAGAAGTATTACTTTGATCTCAAGTACGTTCTCAAGTTTCTAACTATACTTGCTAATTTTTATAATTTGTTGCCTATAACAAATTAGCCCTTTTTAGAGGTGAAGTTAACATGACTTAAATTGTTGTGTGCAATATACTTTGCAAACTAACAATTGTACGTAATTGCAAGTGGAAAAATGTTTGGTGGTTGATACCCGATGTTTTAAGTTCAAATCCTACTTAATTCACATTTTCAGCTAAGTTTATTTTCAAATGAAATAAACGAAGCGGGGTAGCGTGCTACCTGTCTCTCTCAAAAGAAAAAAAAACAATTGTACGTAAGTGCCCTAACTTGCTAATTTTTTCTCCTTAAAAGCGATTTTATAGTTTCTAAGATTAAATTTGTTTTTTAACACTTGTTTTCGAGAATTTAAATTCATACCAGATCTTCTCAGTGCTTTCATAATGAATGCCATGTGACGGATATTTTTAGCCAAGCAAATCTAAAATTTGGCCCAATTAGGTTTTCATATATTAGGCCCATAATTAATTGGCCCCGACACATCCACCAAATCTAATTCGGCCCATTTATTCTCCATCATATTTGGCCCATGATAAGCACCCGGGCTTATTAAACTCGCAAGCCCAATCCACAATTAGTGTTTTATATAAGGTTCTTAAACCTAAATTTATTTGAAAAGAAATTTAGAAAATTTGATAAGATCTTTACATAATTATTTATATGCAATTTACTGTATTCATTTCTATAGCTGAGATAAAATTTAGTATTTTGTTGAAACTTTTGTCGAATAATCTTTTCTTTTTTCAGTTGTAAAGTTTAAGATGAGCTTTTTTTTCCTCCAAAATTTTGTAAATTTTACATTAAACCGAATCCAAACAAAGCAATTTGGTTTAATTTAATCTACTTTAATCTCACATGCAGTATATATTTACTCAAAAAAAGGTGGATCAAAAAAAAGGAAATAGTTTAGAAATCCTTGTATACTATGAACGGCAACGGGTGAATTTCAAAGTGGTTTTAAAAAATCCGAAGCAGAACACAAATAAACAACTAAAATTCAAAACCCTATCCAAACCTGGCCAGATTCAAAATTCAAAATGTAAAACCGAATTTGAATAAAAAACCAAGAATCCATTACCGAAATCAAAATACTGAATCAGGCTATTTAGTAAACTAAATATTCAGTAAAATTATTAAGATAATATTAATTATTAATATATATATATATATAAGTCCGGCTACTATACTTTTATGAGTACGATCGCCTTCGTATTCATAACTTTTTCGATGATAGAGCTTCCGAATCGACGATTCATACCGTTAAACATTATTTAGAGTATTTAAAACTTTTAATAAGATCAAAATTTACTAGTTTAGTATATAGTATTAATAGTAGATAGTATATGGTATATATATATCAATTTTGTATATAGTTTTGGCTTTGGATTTTGTTTAGATATTAGATAAAATCATAACTAAATCTGAGCTTGCTGAGTTTTTGTTTATATTTATATTTATAATCAGAATTATATTTGTTTAAATTCGTCTGATTTAAGTTCGGTTTAAATAAGATTTTGAGCATCAATACACATTGCTATTGCAATAATGGGACAAAAATTTTATGGGCTTAATTTTCAAATTAATTAGTTTGGGGATTATACGTATCGATGCCACATGGCTGATCCAACGGCCAGGAATTTCAGTTACTTTTTCTCTTTCTCTCTAAAAACATAGGATTTTTTTGTCTTTCCATCCGTGGCTGTCGGATCGGCCACGTGGCGCCGATCCACAGAATCCCCAAACTATTAGTCTGGGACTATGGCCATAAAATTTTGGTCCGCAATAATGTACCCATTGATATCCCAATAATGTACCTTCTCAATTAATAGCTCTGAGAGACACCACACCGCATAACCTTTCCCTACAAGGCTACAATCTCTCTCTCTCTCCCTCTCTCTCTCTCTCTCTCTCTCCCTCGTCGGCTTCTTCCTCTTCCTCTTCCTCTTCCTCTTCTTAGAGAGATCCTCCTCTCCCAAACCCTAGAATTCCGATCGATCGCCTTCGATTCCCACCGCTCTCCTCTGCGATGAACTCCTCGCAGTTCATGGATAAGCAGATCCTAGGGCTCTCGGGCTTGCAATCCTCCGGCGGCTCCGGCGGCGGCGGCGGAGGCGGAGGGGACTTGTTCGATCTGATGAACCCCCAGGAGGAGCACCAGATCAACGGCGGCGCCGGAGGAGTAGGAGGTGGAGGGACGAAGAAGGAGGGGATCGTCCCCAGCTACGATTTCCAGCCCATCCGAACAAGCTTCGCATCGTCTTCTCCCTCGAGCAGCGTCGGATTAGATGTCTCCAGGCCCACCTGGGGATCAGTCGATTCGAAGATCGCCACCTCCAATCTCAAAGTACGGATCTCTCTCGTGATTTCTAGATTTTCCTTTGATAATTGATGAATTGATGTGATGGTGCTCTTATTGATTCTAGATGTGATTGAAATTTATGGTGAATTCCCTCTTTGTGGTCAGTATTTCTCTATTTTACTGTTATAATTTTTAGGTTTGGGAAAGTTATTAAGGTTTTCCAGCGTTTGCAGGTACCTTAATTTTCTAGATCGATTACATGATGAGACGTTTCTAGTTCTACTAGTTTGTTGTTCTTGAGGTCATTTCAATTGTGTTTGCTTCTATGTGAGTATGGACGATATATCTATGTGAGTAAATTGCACAGTTTGTTTGAACTTAATCCGAAACTTGATTTAGGTCATTGAATATCTTTCATTTTTGGTGCATAGAAAGTTGAGTTTTTGTTTCGATTAGGTCACTTGTCATGCTTTCATTTAGGTCATTGAATTAGCTGCAACGCCATTACCATGTGATCTTGGAGATGATGTAGTAGCTGAATCAGTTATCACATAACCCACGTACATCAAAATTAACTAGAAGATGGTGTGACCTGATTGGAGTAGAATTGAGATTCAGTGACTTAATATCAACAAATTAGTTCAGTGTTGTAATTGAATCTTTGCAATTTGCTCAATGACCAATGGTGTAATCTACCGTATCTAGATCTATTGTACATATAGTTGGTATATTTTCTTATATGTTGGACATTTGTCGTACTTATAGTTGGCAACTTTCTTACCTGCGGGTGATGTCTTATATTTGGGCTATTCACTGGTTTCTGATATGTTGGATGCAGCTTTACCTGTTTACTCTAGCTATTATTTGTTTCAGTGTAGCTCAAGCTAGTTTTCTTCAAGTCTTCCTATAAATTTCTCATGTTGGTTATTGGCTACTTCAATAAATCTCCCCTGTGGTATGCTCAAGCAGTAATAGTTGAACCACTAGATCTGCAATGTTAGTTCTTTTTTTAGTTTCTATCATCACGTGGTTGAAGGCAAATGGGTATTGCAGTAGATGACACACAAAACAATATTGCTATGGAGTGCCTTTAGATTGTGTTGCTTTATCTATGGCTTCAAAGAAATGGGAGAATTGACTCTGTTACAGGTGCCTTTAGATTGTGTCATGGTTTTTACGAAATGTTGATGGATGCAAAAATGGATCAGAAATAGTTCTTTTTTAGAAAAATTTCTTTCTGTTAGGAAGCAGGAGATGAACACATTAATCCTGTATCCATTTTGAGAAGAAACAGATAATAGGATAAGAAACAAACGTGCCGTTAATGTTATACTTGCTCACGATTTTGTTTGCTTACTTATTTGTGTGAAAATCTAGGGTTGATCTTAAGTGTACAATTTGATTGCATAGGTGTTCATCTTTTAATCACCACTCGATGTTTGGCAGTGTTATTTGTAAGTTCTAATTTTTGTCATGCTGTTCTGTTATCACGTGTACTCATTATTTTTGCTACATGGTGCAGAATGCTGGCATATTGGAGCCTCATGAATTAACAAAAGTTAGTCATGTTGAAGAGAAGGGCACACATAGTGCAGCTACTGTGGCTGACATCGATCATACTGTGAAAAAATATGTTGATAATCTGCTACATGCTCTGGATGGTGTGAGCTCAAGGCTTTCCCAGCTAGAGAGTAGAACACACCGCCTTGAAAGTTCTGTTGATGAATTGAAGGTAGTTATGGGAAATTTTAATGGCAGCACAGATGGAAAATTGAGACAGTTTGAGAATATTTTACGAGAGGTTTGCTTCACTTGAACTTTCAATTATAGCATCCCAATTTAAATCTTAGTTTAACCGATTCTATCTGTCAGTAAACATCTTGCTGTGAAGGTGCTTTTGGATTTCATTAATTTTTTAATGTTCTTCAATTCATCCATGTTTAAATAATTTTAACCACACAATACTACTTTTCATTATTGTGAGGAACCAGTAAAATACTGAAACCTGATTTATAGTTAGTGCCTTAGCAGCTTTGTAAAGACTGAAATGGTCACTGCACTCAAGAAGTATCTTGTCCATTCTTTTAGGTTCAAGTCAGTTGTTTTGTCAACTGAACCTGGTTTACTTAATACGAATAACATTTTGCTGATATAAGCCGAAACTTAGAGTGGCATAATGTATGCCAAGAGAGGGGTGGAAAATATTGTTGTTGTAAAAGAAATACCGGAAACTTGCAATTATCCTTGCATCCTTAGTGTAATTAGTGTTAAACTTTGTTCTTAAGTTAAAAAATTTATTCTCAATATCAAGAGAAGGTATTTTTTGATTCTAACAAGCCAGTTGGTCCACTAAAAACTGGACTGTTTGATCAGTTTTACACACTAAACATAATAACGATGTGTTTGATGAAAATCGAGGCAGTGAAGCGGTAGTTTTACGTAGGACAGGGGCCACCAACAATATGGTACAGTTTGACAACTTTGATTTTTAAAACATATACACGTTCACACTTTTCTGGTCCGTCCAGTCTTAATTTTTTATCATATACATAAAGCTCCATAATTACGTATAGCTCATGAATTATTTGTTGTACTGTAAATTATCCAATAAGTCCGCAGATCAATTTCATTATTCAATAGTTAGTGCAGTATTATTTCTTGCTTTTATTATGGATTATTGACCTGCAATCATTTCTGATTATTTGTGTAATAGCTGAAAATGATTAAGTTGGACAGCTGGATTGCTCTGATTACTGAATTGATATGATTGAATTGTTTGTGCTTATCAAATCATTGCTCTAAGTTTTCCTCTACCTAAGGGAAGAGAGGAGCAACCACAATTTTTTCTTTTGGCGCCTGTTATAGGAAATTTTTGTCTTATGCATAAAGCTTTGTAACATTTACGACATCTATCTTTCCCTCCCTTCATTTACTTAGACCTTCTTTTATAATTTTATAATTATTTTTTATAATTATTTTTATTTTTTTGTTTAGCTCCGTTTGATACTTACTATTTTAACTCCAATTTTGTTTGTACTCCGACTTAGTTATGCTTGTTCTAAGACTTCCTAATAAATTTATTAGTGTCGATAAATAATTTAATCTCTAGTAAGGAACATTATTTTCGACTATTATTTGATTTTTTTTCTTTTTTTTTTTTGCATCATTAGAGCCGAAGTAGAAGTTGATGGTTTTTAGTGGTTGAGCTCTCTTAGTGCAACATAAAAGTTTGTAAGAAGAAGCATACAGAGAGTCAAATGACATTATAGGGAGATGGGGATGGTGTGCTGTAAAGATTAGACCACTGATTATGGACCACAGGTTTTCATTTGGGGGGCATGTTTCCTGTTTAGTGACATTTATTTGTATATGATATTTTCCTATTTTGTGTGACTATGCTACTGCTTTTTGTTACTTGATTAATGTTGTTAGGGGGCACTGTCGGGAACTTGATTTTGGTTTCAGATTTGGTTGTCGACAAAAAATGAAACGTCTCACTATTTCAGTGGTTTTAGATGGGAACTTCTCCAAACCATGAAGCAGAGGAAGTATAGAAGAGAAAATAATGGCAACACTAGAAATTTTGAAAAGTAAACAATTTTGGAGAATATTGAGACGATAATTATGATGTAATGTGTCTCATTTTGGCTTATATAACAGATCTGAAGATATATTGGGAGATGATAAGTTCTGCACTTTGCAATTGGAACTAGTGATATATAATAGAAGTAGTTGACAATTCACATTACTGAATGCTGTGTTATCTGGATGTTATCAACTACAGATTATCAAAACAATATTTGAGAATGATGGATATTTGGAATATTGTAGAATCTTGAAATCTGGATCAAAATTAAATGACAGGAAATTAAATACCAACTTAAAAGGCCAAATGTTGTTAGAATATCCTTTGAAGTAAAACTAATAACTACCTATTAAATGGCCAATATCTGATTAAAATTGATAATGAAACCTGTTAAAATTGATTAGAACTGATTGAAATTGGCCGAAAGCTGACTGAGTTTATGTTCAGCTGTTCAGGAATCAGGAGTCTGTCTCAATTTGGTCCCTGTTGAAACTAGTCTGTAATGGATTGGATTCAGCTAATTCAAATATATTTATTCTTATGTGGTAAAGATTAAAATTTTCATTTTCAGCTTTTGTTTTGTTCAGCACCTTCTACTGGACCTTTCCATTTGGAGTTTGCACTGTTTAGCATGTTGTTTTTAATTTCACAGGATATTTGATATGGATGCATACAATGTTCTCATATAGTCACAGTAGGAATTTGTGAACTGTGATGATCTGTAGCGATTTGAGAAGATGAGGAGCTGTCAAGTGTAGGCGAAAAGATTTCAACCTAAATGAAATAATACGAGTGCATACAATGTTCTCATTAGGATTAACCTATATAAGTGAATGATGATTAACCTGTAATAATTTGAAGAGGATGAGCAGTATTATTACGAGCAGTATTATTACGTGTCTGTGCCAAAAAATTTCAACCCAAGTGAAATAAATCTTACCTGCGACAGACAGTAAACTTCCCCAAGCTAGCAGAGCTCATCAGTTTTCCTGTTTGTACAAGCAAGCTCTGTCCTTCCTCTTCCTCTTCTTCCTCTTCTTCTTTTTCTTATATTATTTATTTTTATCTTTTTATAAGTTTCAGGAAGCTGAACCTTCACTGGAACCCTGTCTTATTTATGCTCCTTCAAGTGTACTTTCTTGTTGAAAGAAACATTTGCACTTACTTTTCTACCAAAATATGCATTAGTGATTAAACTGAAATCTTTTAGTTTTATCAAAACTGACTGGATTTATTTTTAAAACACCATGCAGGTACAAGCTGGTGTACAAACGCTGCGCGACAAGCAAGAGATCATGGAAGCTCAAATTCAACTCTCTAAGCTACAAACATCTAAAGAACCCCAGCCATTAGAAAACCCTATCACTCAACACCCAGAAACTCACCCACAACACAAGCCGCCACCTCAGCAACCCATCATGCAGCAGCCGCCACAACACCAAGTCCCGCCACAACACCAAGTCCCAATTCCTCCTCCGGTACAACCCACTATGCTCCCTTCTCTCCCTCCCCCAAATGCTCCGCCGCAGCCACCGCCACAAATTCAAAACCCACCACCACCTCAATCACAATTCCCTCCTCCTCTAACTCAGCCTCAAATCCCTTCTGTCCCTTCTTTACCTCAGGAGCAATACCAACAATACCAGCCCCCTCCTATGCAGCAGCAGCCGCCACTGCCACCACCACAGCAACACTACCAACCACCACCTCAGCATCACCAATATCCTCAGCCACCCCCGCTCCCACCTGCTAACCCTTCATCTCAAATCCAGCATGAAGAGACTGCTCCGTACATGCCTCCGCCGCCTCAGAACTTCCCTCCGCCTGTCCGCCAACCAGCCCCATTTAGTGGGCCCCCGGCTCAGAACTTCTACGGGCCGCCAACTGGCGTATACGAACCTCCTACAAGCAGACCTTATGGCCCACCACCGGGAAGTAGTTTCACCGACTCTTACCCTTACACCGGATCCCCCTCCCATCGTAGCGCCTCTTCAATGAAACCCTCGCCTTTTGCTTCATCTGGGCCCTCACCCGACCGGGGAAGCAACTATAATAGGCTTCCAACAGCTCAGGTATTACCTCAGGCAGTGCCAATTGGATCAAGCTCAGGTGGTGGTGGTGGTGGTGGTGGTGGTGGTGGTAGTTCCTCCTCAGGAAACAGAATGCCGCTCGACGATGTGGTTGAGAAGGTCGCAAATATGGGGTTCTCGAGAGACCAAGTTAGGGCAACTGTGAGGAAGCTTACTGAGAACGGGCAGAATGTGGATCTGAATGTGGTGCTCGACAAGCTCATGAATGACGGGGAGATGCAGCAGCCCCAGAAAGCTTGGTTCGGTCGGTAACTTTTCCGCTTGAATCCTCCTCGCGTATTACTGTATATTAATGTCATACTTTCGTGGACCCTTTTCTTTTCGAATCTGTCTTGGAATGATTTGGTGTGAGAATAGTGGACTGGATTCTTTTGTTTGCTATTCAAGTTCATATTGGTATAGCTAATGTTTATTACTAGTTTGTGCTTATTTTCATAAGTTTGTGCTTTTTTCATTGAATAATTACAGGTGCCCGTGTTCTGATTTTAAGCTAATATGGATTTGTTTGCTGCATATACTCATTTTTGTGCTGCATTTCTGTTAATGTTTTGGCTTGTTTTATCAAAGTTTTTTGTTTACGATGCATCTTAATCTGTGATCAACTGATCATGTAGATAATAATTAGTTTAACATAGAAATGGACAAGTTGTGCACGAGGTGTTAAAAATGCAGCACAAAAATATACTGAGACCCCCTCAAACTATAGCCTTTGTTGAAATAGGCCCGCCAACTTCCTCGACACTTTCTTAATAAATCGAGTTATTCTAATTAGTTAAGTCGGAAGATTTGTTAAATTTAATAGTTTTTTATATACGTCGTTAATTGTTTTAGGTTTATTAGCTAAAATGTAATTAAATTTATTGAATTTGATGGAATCACTAGTAAAATTTAAGCTATTGGGAGCATGCAACTCAAAAAAAAAAAAAAAAAAAAAAAAAAAAAAAAAAAAAAAGCCAATGTACAGGGGAGTGTACACCAAAAAAAAAGTAAAAAAAAAAAGAAATTGAGGTGGCCATTTGAAAAATGGCCTATTGCTGAAGGGGCCTTTATACATTTTTATTTTTTTTGTTTGATAACCAAAAATAGTGCCACAACACTAACTAGTTACTTATTCCTTTTTGTGCTTATACCACTCAGACCATTTCTTCTAGGCTTACATCATCTATGTAACTGTTCAATTGTATCTCTGGGGACTGGGGTAAGGCCTTTTTTTATTTAAAGTATTTTTCGTTAAGCTAATTCTCATATAGGTTTCAAACCATTTTATAATCTTTTTGGAGTCTAGAGACATTCCCTGTCCAAAGAAACATAAATGAGACTGACCCCTATGAATTGAATAATACAAAGGCTTAAATTGCATTGCTGTTGCCCCACTTTTATGAATGTTTTCCTACATAAAAAAAACTTATCAAAAAGTTTGGCAACCACAACCAGTGGTGCAACTTACCCTAAATCCTCCAAAATGACAATTACTTTATCCAAAGTAACAAAAGCTGAGGATTTGATACAAATACCAATTCCACCTTTTTCTTTTTTCATATAATTCATATTTCCCTCATTTTTCTTCATTCTGTTTTTTTTTTCTGTTATTAAGGGGAAAAAAGAAATATAAGCGGAACACAGTAGACCACATATGTTGAAATAGTTTTGTTTTTTATTTTTTATTTTTTGTTTTCTTCCCGTCTTTTCTGCATGTTTTTTGATTCAAAGTCTACTATAAAAAAAATAAAATAAAATAAAAAATTTCTACCAATTATACTAGTAAATCCAGTACCAAAAAAAAAAAAAAAGAAACAACAACAAATTGGGATGGTAAATTTTATTCCAACAAGTGGTGAGATTCATTGAAGATGGAATATTCCTTGAGCATTTAAACCTAAGAAAATGACCAGAGACTGAGAATGATTTCCACTCTGCATCAATCAGCATCCAGTGGTCCCCAAAATCCCACATCTAATGATTAGGCCTACTCCCTGCAACATGGTTATATGGGTTCTCCACATGGGGCTCCAAAAAAGCCATTCTAATACCCCCCCTCATTCCTCCCCCACCATATTTATATACTCACACCCAAAAAAGCTCCTCAAAGTGAGGAATTCTACACAGTCACACTTGCACCACGTCATTAATAACAAGTCAATCACATTTCTTCTTTTCAAACAAAAGTACAATAAAAATATTTTTTTATAATCATGATGGGACATATACTCCTAAAAGAAGACATTTGATTGGTTTGTTATGCCACATCACCAATATATCCGTTGCATTCTAGAATTTTTCCCTCAAAGAGATCTTGGGATCTTGTGTTGTGTGGCCTCTTATTATTATTATTATTATTATTATTATTATTATTATTATACTAGTGAAATACCCACGCGATACTGCTGATATAAAAATATTTTTATAATAAATTTTAATTTTTTAATATTTTTATATAGTTTTATAAATCTAATTATTAATTAAATAAAAGTTATATAAAAATAATCTAATAGTTAAATCTATTTAAATAAAAGTCATTAAAATTGGTATATGTGCAAAGTAAATTATACAATAATTTATTTTATAAAAATTTATATGAAAAGGATTTGAGATAAATCTATCAAAATAATTTTTAAAAAATCAATAAATAGAAGTATTATTAATTATTAATAAAATTAATTAATTATATTATATATGTAACTAATTATTTCAAAACTTTAAAACTTTATATATATATATAGAGTTGAGNATTTTTGTGCTGCATTTCTGTTAATGTTTTGGCTTGTTTTATCAAAGTTTTTTGTTTACGATGCATCTTAATCTGTGATCAACTGATCATGTAGATAATAATTAGTTTAACATAGAAATGGACAAGTTGTGCACAAGGTGTTAAAAATGCAGCACAAAAATGTACCGAGACCCCCTCAAACTATAGCCTTTGTTGTAATAGGCCCGCCAACTTCCTCGACACTTTCTTAATAAATCGAGTTATTCTAATTAGTTAAGTCGGAAGATTTGTTAAATTTAATAGTTTTTTATATACGTCGTTAATTGTTTTAGGTTTATTAGCTAAAATGTAATTAAATTTATTGAATTTGATGGAATCACTAGTAAAATTTAAGCTATTGGGAGCATGCAACTCAAAAAAAAAAAAAAAAAAAGCCAATGTACAGGGGAGTGTACACCAAAAAAAAAGTAAAAAAAAAAAGAAATTGAGGTGGTCATTTGAAAAATGGCCTATTGCTGAAGGGGCCTTTATACATTTTTATGTTTTTTGTTTGATAACCAAAAATAGTGCCACAACACTAACTAGTTACTTATTCCTTTTTGTGCTTATACCACTCAGACCATTTCTTCTAGGCTTATATCATCTATGTAACTGTTCAATTGTATCTCTGGGGACTGGGGTAAGGCCTTTTTTTATTTAAAGTATTTTTCCTTAAGCTAATTCTCATATAGGTTTCAAACCATTTTATAATCTTTTTGGAGTCTAGAGACATTCCCTGTCCAAAGAAACATAAATGAGACTGACCCCTATGAATTGAATAATACAAAGGCTTAAATTGCATTGTTGTTGCCCCACTTTCATGAATGTTTTCCTACATAAAAAAAACTTATCAAAAAGTTTGGTAACCACAACCAGTGGTGCAACTTACCCTAAATCCTCCAAAATGACAATTACTTTATCCAAAGTAACAAAAGCTGAGGATTTGATACAAATACCAATTCCACCTTTTTCCTTTTTCATATAATTCATATTTTCCTCATTTTTCTTCATTCTGTTTTTTTTTTTCTGTTTTTAAGGGGGAAAAAAAGAAATATAAGCGGAACACAGTAGACCACATATGTTGTGATGGTTTGTTTTTTGTTTTTTGTTTTTTATTTTTTGTTTTCTTCTCGTCTTTTCTGCATGTTTTTTTGTTAAAAGTTTACTCTGAAAAAAATAAAATAAAATAAAAAATTTCTACCAATTATACTAGTAAATCCAATACCAAAAAAAAAAAAAGAAACAACAACAAATTGGGATGGTAAATTTTATTCCAACAAGTGGTGAGATTCATTGAAGATGGAATATTCCTTGAGCATTTAAACCTAAGAAAATGACCAGAGACTGAGAATGATTTCCACTCTGCATCAATCAGCATCCAGTGGTCCCCAAAATCCCACATCTAATGATTAGGCCTACTCCCTGCAACATGGTTACATGGCTTCTCCACATGGGGCTCCAAAAAAGCCATTCTAATACCCCCCCTCATTCCTCCCCCACCATATTTATATACTCACACCCAAAAGTGCTCCTCAAAGGAAGGAGTTTTACACTGTCACACTTGCACCACGTCATTAATAACAAGTCAATCATATTTTTTTTTTCAAACAAAAATATAATAAAAATATTTTTTGACAATTATGACGGAACATATATTTCTTAAAGCAGATATTTGATTGGTTTGTTACGTCACGTCACCAATATACCCGTTACATTCTAAAATTTTTCCTCTGTGCGGTAACCTTCTGTGTACCTGCAGGAGCAGTGTTTTTGAGTTCTGGGCCGTTCGATTGGTTTGGCCGAGATCAAACGGTGGTGATCGTAGTAAGCAGCACCGCAAACGACCTTTTGTAAAATTGGATGGGAGATTAATTATTAGATACAAATGATCATCACGTGCATCCGATGGACAACAGGAATCGCCTTCTTGTTTGCTTGTACACATGATCTACGTGCACCTGGTCCACACCTCCAGAAATATCAGATCTATCAAATCGCAAATAAGGACAGTTTTTTTTTTAAAGAATTACAATTCAGGACAGCCCCATTGTAATTTTTAGAACTCTTTTTTGTTTTGGATTTTTCCAGATAGAAAGAAAAAAGTGTCTGGGAAAATACATGGCTAAACTCCCTAGAATTAATTTCTAAGGGTTAGAGTAGAAAATTAAGAACACGAAAATTTTGAACAATAAAAAAGGAAAAAAAAAAAAACCTAAAAAACGCGCCACAAGCACTTCTGCTCCGAATAAAATTCTCCTAAAATTAAAAATAATCCCTGAAAATACTTTTACGCTAAAGTCCTTCACTCTTTTGGTATTTTCGTTTTGCTCCTTTNTATATATATATATATATATATATATATATATATATATATATATATAGAGGGAGAGAGAATGGGGGGTTTGCGGGGACACGTGTCACCCTGTGGTCCCCCCAAACCATCCTTTAATGTAGTTAGATAGATTATTATTACTATTACTACTGCTACTGCTAGTACTTTGGATGTGAGACCCCAGGTAATAGGTAGTCCTATATATAAGATATAATAGGGCTAAACTCTTAACTCGGCTTAAGCATTTTGTGTGGTGGCTAGGCCCAAGAGATTAAGAGAGCTAAGCATGCTAGGACAAGAGTAGTCCTATATGAATGGGTGGCCCTTAGAAAGTTGGGGCGTTACAGTTGGTATCAGAGCCAATTACTAGTCGGAAGTGTTAGATGAGTTTCGGCTGAGTCGGGTCGGAATGACAAGGCTAGCGAGACGAGTCTTACATCGCCTGATACTTGTGAGTCTGAGTTCTGACGAGGACGTCAGAACTTAAAAGGGGGGAGATTGTGAGACTCCATATAGTTCTATATATAAGATAGACTAAATTACATAAAACCTCCCTGTCAAAATCCGAATTTTCACTTTTTTTTCCTATCATTTAAAAACCTATATTTTGCCCCCTTGTAAAATGAAAAATGTTCAGTTCGCCCCCTGCAGTTAGTAATCCATTAGGGTTCTATTTATAAAATATTATTATATATTTTTTTATGCCAAAAATGCTCTCAGCCTTCTCTTCCGTGAATATGGTGAGGGGTAAAATGGTGAGGGGCAAAATGATCATTTTATCATCACAGTTCACACTGTATCCTCCTGTGAATAATTTTTATTTTATAAGGGGGCAAAATGTAGGTTTTTAAATGACAGGGGGGAAAGTAAAAAATCGGGTTTTAACAGGGGGATTTTGTGTAATTTAGCCTATAAGATATAATAAGGCTAAACTCTTAACCTGGTTTAAATATTTTGGGTGGTGACTATGCCCAAGAAGTTAAGAGAGTTAAGTATCCTAGAATGAGAGTAGTTTTAGGATGGGTGACCTCTGAGAAATTGGAGCCTCCTAGTGGAGGTGTAGGCACACTTTTTTCTCTTTAGAACACCTTAATTTGCATATGTATTGATTTTTTCTCTTCTTTTTTTTTTTGGGTTGTGATCGAATTTATTTATTAGTTAGAGCATGAAATGATGGTTTGAATCAAAAGAGCTTATAGATTGCATAAATTATTCCTCCACATGGCATATCCTTATAAATCAAGCTTTGTAGATATATAATATCAATGCATTCTGAATTCATAGCACTAAACAGGTGGTTAGAATCGGAAGAGCTCTTGTGATTGAATAAATTATAGCCTTTGCTCGGCATATCCTTATAAATCATGCGTTGCGCTTTATATTCAATGTATTCTAAGTTCGTGGCATAAATAGGTAGTTTGAATCAGAAGAGCACTAATTTATTCTAAGTTCGCGGCACTAAATATTAATGTATTATTATATAAGCTTTGAGTATTAAGTTCATGGCACTAAATAAGTGCACGTGGTTTGAATCATTATAAATCATGCTTGCACTGCACATAGTATTTAGGGCTTGTTTGGTTCATCCATTTTGGGTATGGAATGGGAATCGGTTTGATCAAATCCGGTTAATTTTGTTTGGTTCGCATGAATCGGTTTGAGATTTCTATTCCGGACTGGAATGAGAATGACCTATTAGTCTTCAACTTGATTCCGGTCTTCTAACCCGGATTGAGATTTCATTCCGGAAGCCCACTAAATTCTCGAAGCCTATGTGACCATCTCATCCTCCTTCTCTTCACCCCTTTCTCATCAAAAAAAAAAAACCTATTCTCTCTCAAAACTCTATCCCTAACCCGCATCAATAAAAGTTTTTAAAAATAAATTTGATATTTTTTTTTGAAAAACTTATTAGAGAATAGTATTATATTTTTCATAAATTTTAAATAATATAAATTTATATTTGAGAGTAAAATTAGTATTATAGTATCCTATAATTTTTTTAGTTTATACGAACCAAACAATGAAATGTGAATAACTCATTCCAATTCTCAATCCACAAAAAAACCAAACATCTTAGAGGAGTGGGCCGTTCCAATTACCATTCCAATTCATTCTCATTCCATTATCCATTCCAATTCCATCCTTGAACCAAACAAGCCCTTAATGTATTCTAAGTTCGGGGCACTAGCTAATTAAATAGGTTGTTTGAATCCTTATAAATCATGCATGCATTGCACCTAATATTTAATGTATTCTAAGTTTGGGACACTAAACAGATGATTTGAATTGGAAGAGCACTAATGTATTCTAAGTTCGGAATACTAAATATTAATATATTCTAAGTTTTGGGTACTAAGTTCGGAGCACTAAATATGTGGTTTGAATTTTTATAAATCATGCATGCATTGCACATAATATTTAATGTATTCTAAGTTCGGAGCACTAAATTAATGTATTTTAAATTCAGGACATTAAATAGGTCGTTTGAATCCTTATAAATCACGCATGCATTGCACATATTATTTAATGATAAATATTTTAAAATATGTATAATTTGATAAACAAAATGCTTACTATCGAAGGTTCTATATGTTAAAGATCATAAAATTTAAAAACTTATTACGCAATCATCAAGTAAATCTAAGAATCAGCAACATATAAAAAGTCATTAATTGTTTTTTCTGTAAAGTAACTGTCTAAATTTATGACTTTTTTTATTTGTATTTTTGAAATATCATAGAATACAGTCACTATGCTAGATTTTGACCTAGTTCATGAAATGTAGTAATGCATTGGAGCAGGTAATTATTTCTCCCTGGACTGAGGGGTGTAAAGTGTGGGACCCATGTCCCAATCCAAGGGCTCTCTCCACTTGGAGAATGTTTGTGCTTAGAGAGAGAGAGAGAGAGAGAGAGAGAGAGAGAGAGAGAGAGGACTTTTTTCTCAGTGTATTGAAACCACTGGAGAGAGAGAGAGAGAGAGAGAGAGAGAGAGAGAGAGAGAGAGAGAGAGAGGACTTTATTTATCTCATATGTATTGAACACATTGGAGATTTGAGTGAGATGGTTGGGGGAAAGTAGGTCATTCCTTTTAAGATAGCTAGATTGGATTTTTGATGGTGACCATTCACTTGTGAGCGGGGATGCTCAATTTGTGGAGTCCACTTACTTCTTGGATTGGGTCCAGTAGATTCTTAATTGACCCATTTGGCCATGCCTTAGCCACGGGAAACACCATGTACCATGCATTGCCCATGTCAAAGGGCCACTAGCTAGGCACTTTTTACTCTCTCTCTCTCTTCTCTCTCTCTCTCTCTCTCTCTCTCTCTCTCGCGTTTGTTTTGAAACGCACAAGAGAATATTTGAACTCTCGACCTATCAGTAGTTTTATAACAAATGAGGACTTTTTTTATTGCAAGATGCGTAACTCTTTAAAATTTGTCGACTGAAAAAAAAAGAAGAAAAAAACTCGATAATAACTTGTGCTCTAATTCAATCGCTATCTGAGTAAGTTAGTGTCATGTCGAAAATATTCTAGTCTAACAAAGAAATAAAAAGGTTATCCTTCACAAAGCAAAAAACTATATATCTTTGATTACTACTACGTACGTAAATGGATTCTACGGGGTAGCGAGTTACTCGTGTCACTAACTGAAGTAGCTTGGCTAGCTAAAGAGGAAAAATTCTAGAATGCAACGGGTATATTGATGACGTGGCGTAACAAACCAATCAAAAAATTCTTTTTAGAAATATATGTCCCATCGTGATTATAAAAAAATATTTTTATTGTACTTTTATTTGAAAAGAAGAAAGATGATTGGCTTGTTATTGGCTTGTTATTAATGACGTGGTGCCAGTGTGATAGTGTAGAATTCCTCGCTAAAGAGACTTTGGCTTAGTCAAAAGGCTAAGTGACTTATTTACTCACAAATATATACTTAAGGTGGATGTACAAGCTATGCACATGCTACATAGTAGTTTGTCCCATCATCAATGATTAACATATAACTCTCTTATTACTATTTACCTAGCTAGCTCAATAATCTAACACAAGGCTAAAACAAAGGAATAAAGGACACTAAAACTTACTTTATATATAAAAGTACAATAGTGTAATTAAGATGAAACATTAATCATATCACTCGCATATATTCCAACTCTTTTGGCATGGTCTTCGCACTCGGGGTGTATTTGATTCATGCCAAAGGATGATATCAATAGAAAAATATTATTTCATAGAAATATATTTTACGTATTAAAAAGTTTTATAACAATTTATTTATTCTCATGTGGTTCGTAGATCTTGTCCTTCTGCTTGTGACCTGTAATTATTATCTCATATCAATTAAAAAATATTTAATAATATTATTGATAAATTAATTATACGATGTTATCTGTCTTTTTATATTTAATATATAATTATAGTGTTGTCTAAGCTAATTCTTTTAATAACTATGTGTAAAATACTAACTTATTAATATTATTCTAGAATACATATTCTTCGATGCTCGAAACATTATCTGATTTTTAAATAAATTAGTAAGGACCAACCTTTTCCATCTAAAGCAGCCGCATAGTAGAACAAAAGAGAGAATTAAAAAAAAAAAAAAATCATAAGTTGCTTTAACTACTCTTTATTGTTGTGGTGGGTCTACACCGCCCATATATATAATATTGTAATTAAGCAAATCCTAACCGTCCAATCAAGTGGCCTAAAAAGCTCTTTTGAGGGCATAGATTCTATTCATCATTGGGATAATGATTAGAATATGTTTTGTTGTGTTTACGCAAACCTCTCTACTCATGTCAACTTCATGTTTACCTTACACTATGTTTTTTGTTCTTTTTTTTGTTTGGGTTTCTCAAATACATGATAGTAACTTAAAAATACTATAATTCTAGGTAGAGGATTGTATCTACTTTAAATGATATTACAATAAGCATGATAGTGAAATTACCACAAAACCAAGGGGAAAAGTTACTAAACTGAAATTGCCAAGTAATACTAATTGAAAGGTTTTTTTTTTTTTTTGTTTTGATGTTTTTGGTTATTAGTCCTAAGTAGCTAGGCTAGTAGTGGCCGGCGATGGTGAGCATGATGATAGATGATAATGATGACTATGTTGGCGATTACGATAGTCAATAATAGTGGATAAGCAGTAGTCTTAACAGCCAGCAGTGGTGGTCGATCATTGTGTTGAAAGGTGCTGGGTGAAAACGATCAGTGACTGGTAATGCTAGTTAGTGACTAGGATACTTAACACCGATTGAGATTTTGCGGCGGTGGCAAATGATAAAGGTAGTGGCAATTGACGTCGGTTGAGAATAATTATTGGTAGCATCGACAGGTTCTAGTGGTGAGCATAGATGTTATTAGGATTTAGTCATGGTAATTGCATGGTGCGTAAAAATAGTCATTTATGATCTCTTTTAGTGTTTGGTAGAGATAATTGTCGGTATTGGTGATAGTTAACGGCGATGGTTGAAAATGATGATAGTTGGGGGCGGGAAACAACAACAGTTGGAGAATAACTAAAGATACAAAATACCAAAAAAAAAAATATAATTTCACCTTTTTTTAAAAAAAATAGTTTGTAGGCACAAATTAAGTGCTTCGAATCTGGTTCTTCTGTTTAATAATTCAAGTTAAAAAAAAGAAGGGGGAATCTTAGTCTCTGAGGATGCCTAGTACATAAAAATTTTATTAAATTGTACATTAATTACACTATGCATGTTGAATTATCCTATTTAGTTGGCGAAGTTTTATAGGTAAGTTATTTGTACGACAAATTTGCCTATTATAAATTATTATTATTATTATTATTACTATTATTATTTTATGTTTACATTTTATCTCCACACCCCTTTTCAATTCTTAGTAAATTGTAATTTGTAATTTTCTTTTAGTACACATCCAACGTAACATTTTTGTGCATGAGACTTTGGCATTGCCTATTTAAAATATCTAGATACGTTCCATCCCAAATTAGTAGCATAATTATCTCACACTAAGATTTAAGTAGATCAGAATAATTTCTTTTATAAGAAAAGATAATATATTTGAAGGGTCCTTATACTAATGTGATTTGATTAATCCTAATATTTTCATATTATAACATTTTATCTAAATCCTACTTTCACTCCCTATATTAAACTTTAGTCCTTAACTAATGGTAATACCTTTTTTTTTTTTTTTTACACCTATTGTATTTTTTTTGAGAAAAAGGTAGCACGCTACCCGCTTCATTCATTAGAAAAATGAACTAGGCTACAAGGGTGGGGCAACCCGGGCCCCTTAAAAATAAAGAAATAAAAAAGTAAAAATAAAATAAAATAAAATAAAATTACGAGTCTGCAATCGGGGGTAAAGCTTCCCACTCCTTCACTATCTGGATTAGGTACCGGGTCGCCAGTCCCGGGTTCGGCTCGGTTTTCCTGAAGATGAAGTCATTTCTGGCTTTCCAAGCGATCCACCAGCAGCCAACTAGGACGGTTAGACTATTTCTCTTCTTAAGTAGGCTCTTCCTGACCGACCATCGGTCCCAGACTCGGTTCACCGTGTCCCCCAGATCTTGTGTTTGCACGCCATCTTCCCCCATAACTAGTAAAAACTTGGTAAACACACATTGAGAAAACATGTGGTCCACAGTTTCCTCTTCCGACCCACAAAGTACGCAGGTTGGGTCTTGGATCCACCCTCTCCTGAAGAGCATATCCCTCGTAGGGACTCTCTTTTTTAGTACTAGCCAGCAGAACACTCTTACCTTTAAGGGGATTTTGAGTCTCCAAATTCGAGTGGCTCGAGCGTCCCTGGTCCCCCCATCCGTCAACGCCTTATAGGTTGAATTTACCGAGAAGAGTTCATCCTTACTCCAACGCCAAAGTATCCTGTCCGGAATGGGTCGGACCGAGAGTTGAGAGATCCGCTCCTCTAGTTCCTCAAAACTGGCTCTCGTCCCACTGCTATGTCTCGCAGCGCCGCCCTCAATTATTGGCCAGTTCCACCTCCCCCTCGTGATACAGTCAGCGACTTTCAAGTTTTTCCCCCCCGACGTGAGGTAGGCCATTGGGCACAAGAGATGCAACAAATTGTCCCCACACCATCGATCGTGCCAAAAGTCAATGGTCTGTCCGTTGCCTAGGTTGTAGGCCATACCCCAAGAGAAGATATAGTTGAGGCTCAGCACCCCCCTCCACCAGTAAGAGTGGGGTCTGAACGATTTGCCTTCCCTCAAAGGAATACGACGACGGTAGTACAAGTCTCTAACCACCTTATTCCACTGTAGCTGGGGCGCTACGTGGAATTTCCACCACCATTTAATCAGAAGGGCTTGATTCATGGTCGCAACTTGCAGGATGCCTAGCCCTCCTTCCTTCTTGGACTTACAAACATTGTTCCAAGCCATCAAACAGCCCTTGCCCGCGGTATGGCGGCCTCCATTCCAGAAGAAGTCTCTTCTAAGTGCTTCAATTTGCTTAATCACCCACTTAAGTGCCTTGAATACCGATAAGAAATATAACGGTAGGTTGGTTAGAACCGCATTGACCAAGATGAGTCTGCCCCCCCTAGAGAGGAGTTTAGCCTGCCATCCATCGATTCTGCAGTGTATCTTGTGGATAATCCCCCTCCAGTCCTCCTTAGTAGGTGGCTTGGGGGACAAGGCAAATCCCAAGTACTTGGTCGGAAAAGCTCCCACTCTGCAATTCAGAATGCCCGCTAGACGTGCAGCTTTACCATTTTCCTGTCCTAGATAGTACAATTCCGATTTCGCTCTATTGACCCTCAACCCTGAGGCCCATTCGAAAAGCCCCCATACAAACCTGAGATTCCGCATATGCCTTTTCCTCGCCGTACAAAAGAAGAATGTGTCGTCCGCAAATTGAATCAGAGAGACCCTGCTCACCTCAGAAGGTCCCAAGCCTTTGAGCAACGTGTTTGATACAGCTGCGTTGGTCATGCGAGCTAGGCACTCCGCTACCAATAAGAAAAGGAAGGGCGATAGCGGATCCCCCTGCCTGACACCTCTCCTTGTCTTGATCCAATTCGTCGGCTCTCCGTTGACTAGGATAGCTACTTTCGCATAGCAAACACAAAGTTTTAGCCACCCACACCACTTATCATCGAATCCCCACCATCGTAATATACGAAATAGGAAAGGCCAGGAAATCCTATCGTACGCTTTCTCGAAATCTACCTTGACACCTACTCCCTCCACCGCCTTTTTGGTGCCCCAGGCGACAAGCTCTGCAACCGTTGCATAGGCATCTGCGATGTTCCTTCCTTTTAGGAAGGCAGACTGCGAAGGTGATATTAGGACCCCCATGATCTGTTCGAGGCGATTGGCCAGCACCTTAGATAAGATCTTTTGGATCCCGTTGAGCAGACTAATGGGACGAAAGTCGGTAGCCTGCTCTGCTCCCTCCTTTTTGGGGACGAGGCAGATGAAGGCGTAGTCTATGGGTCCAGTGTCTAGGCGCCCCTCGTACATTTCGTGGAACAGGTTTAAGATGTCCACTTTTACAGTGTTCCAGAACGTCTGGTAGAAGCTAAGTGGGAACCCGTCCGGGCCCGGCGCCTTATCCCTTCCCAGTTGGAACACAGCCTGCTTAATCTCCTCGATACTGAAAGGTGCAGATAGCCTCGTTAGATCAGAGGCCGCCACCCGCCCAGACTGGAATAAGCTACTCCAATCCCCAAAGGTAGTTGGGGCTAACTCCTCTGGAGAGAAAAGTGCCTTGTAGTAGCGAAAAAAGTAGCACTTTTTCTCCACTTCAGAGTGGTAACAGGCCCCGTTCTCACCCGCATTCACTATCCAATTAGCTCTCCGTCTACCGTTGGCCACAGAATGGAAAAACTTAGTGTTGCCGTCACCCTCTCGTAGCCAGTGTTGTTTGGCCCTGGTTCTCCAAACAGAAGCTTCGTCTAGTAACACCCCCCGTAGGCTCGACTTTAGCGCCTCTCTCTTAGAAAGAGAGTCCTGCGTGAGAGGGCCGTTCTCTTCCTCTTTGTCGATTTGCTGAATTTCTTCCGTAAGTTGTTTCTTGAGGCCTCTAATACTGTAGAACTCGTTAGCACACCACTCCTTAATCCTGATGCGGCAGTGTCTTAGTTTAGCAGTGAAAGTTGACACTGCCGATTTTCCTTGCGCCTCTCGGGCACCCTCTTCCCACCAACCCGGCAATTTCGTTAAGAAGCCCTCGTGATTCAGCCAAACGTCTTCAAAACGAAAGATCTTGTTTCTCAGCTTCGATCCGCTCTCTACTGATAAGAGTATGGGGTAGTGATCCGAAGTAATGCGCGGTAATGCTTCCACTCTCGAGAGGGGGAAGGCCAAATCCCATTCCGTCGAGACCAGGAATCGATCGAGCCTAGCACATGTGGGATTTGCTTGCATATTGGACCACGTAAATGATTGATTGGCCAATGGCGGATCAATCAGCGCAAGGTCTTTGATCAAGTCGTTAAATAGCCTTGTTGCTTTGGTACTCCAGAGTTTACCCCTGCGTTCATCCTGTCCCCTCGTGCAGTTAAAATCTCCGCAAATGATCCACTTATCCGTACAGTCTGTCTTAAGTTGAGCCAGTTCCGCAAAGAATTCTTCCTTGCCGTTCCAGGATGCAGGCCCGTACACATTTGTAACGAAAAAATTGAATCCGCCGGTGACGGAGGAAAGGTGGGTGGTGATGGAAAATTTCCGAACGAGAACGTTAAGGCAGGAGAAGAAACGTGAGCTCCACCCCGTAATAAGTCCTCCGGAGGCACCATTGGCAGCTAGGAAAACACATTTGTTTAGCGAGGGGCCAGCGAAACTACTTAAGAAGGACCCCGAAACATGGTCAACTTTTGACTCTTGTAAACAAACTACCGTGTTACGTAACTTAGAAATGACATCCCTAACAGAAGTACGTTTAGAGGGGTCGTTTAGCCCCCTAACATTCCAACTACATACTCGAAACATAAAAAAACAAGAGGCACCCACCAGCCAAAACCCAAAACAGCAGCCCCCTAACGTTCCAACTACATACTCGAAACATAAAAAACAAGAGGCGCTTAGACCCAGTCTACGCGCTCCTGTTCAGGAACGCTGAGAAGTGACCCGCTTCACGGTCGTCCAGGACTACCCCGCAGCGGCGACTCTTGGCGATGGCCTTCGAAACTGTCAGGTCGCGCACAGTTGTACAGGCACCTTCCCGCATACTGCTCTTCCGTAGCATTGCCTTGGACAGAATGGAGTACTTATCGGCCCCGGCGAGTCGACGGCTGGACCTCGTCTTCGTGATGGGTGTCGAGCTAACCCTGTTGACCGCGGCCCTCGCCGTCCGTACCTTGGGGCGCGTGCTTTCGCTCCCTCCGTCGCCAATGCCCGTCAAGTCCGGCAAGTGAAAAGCAGTAGCCTGGCTCCCGGAGGAGAGAGTAATAGTCGCCTCGCTGTCCACTGGAGTTGAGTCGAGCATAGGGGGCGAGTCGTCCAAAGAAGAAAACCCGACCAACGAGGAAAGGCAGCCGAGGTCCGAGGCCCGCAACTGGGCGTGCCGACTTGCGCTCCCTCCGTCATCGATATCCGCCGAGTCCGGCAAGGAAAGGGAGGTAGGCTGACGCTCGGCACATGGGTCCGGAAGGGCCTCACCGTCCTCGGAGGGTGAGTCGTCCGCGGAAGGCGGGGCCTCCAAGAAGGGGAGCCCGCTTGAAGAGTGCGGCCAGGCTGGGCGCTCGTCCCCTGTATCAGTCGGCCAAGCTACCAGTTCCCTCCCTCCAGCAGCATGGAGGAGTTGACGCGCCTCCAAGAAGGAGAAGAAAAAGGCCGGCCCACAGTAAGGCACCTCCCACAAGATCCGCAAAAGAGGCTGGTGCGGAGACGAAGAGAAAATCCCATCCCTCAAGTCCGTGGTGGGCCGAAACGTCAGACCTACGGCGAGTTCCGTGGAATGCCCGAACGTCAGACCCACGATGAGCGCGCTCCGAACTGAGGTCCATACAAGTTGGGCCTCGGTGGGAGGGGTTGGGGGCCCAGAGAACGTGAGTTTTTGCAAGAACGAGGAAGGAAGAGATCGACACTGGTTCGTACGCTCCTCGGGTACCCTGGCCTCACAGTAAATGCGGCTCCCCCTTCGAGGCGACCTCCCTGCCTGCGGGTGGATCGAGGATTCATAGGAAGAGGTAACAAGGGAGGTAGAGAACGACCTCTTTCCCTGATCAAGAGGCTTCCTGATGCAACTCGCGGGGGGAGAGCCGGTCTCAGCCATCCTCGATCCCAGAGCAACCCTGACAGCCTTCCTCGAACCCAGAGCGTCTCGGGCGTCGAGCGGCACGCCACAGCGACCCGTTGGGGGTCCGCGACCGCGCACGGCCGCCGCTCTGAGCCTCCCCGCCGGCGGTGGGAGCTGGGTGACTCCGGGGGCTACCTGCGGCTTCGACCCCCCCGGCGACCAGCGATTCAGTGGCGGAGGCGCTCCTTGCTCCCGAACCCCCGCCGGTCCGAGATCCTGTGGCGCCGGCTCAGCTTGCTCCAGCTCCCCAGGCGCATCTTCCATTTCCTCGTCGACACCTCCTTCAGCTTGACGAGCTGGGTTCCGGTCATCCGCCGGCGCCCCAGGCTCATCCTGGTCCAGACGTGGCGGCCCGGGGGGGGCGTTAGCTCCCCCAGCATCGCTTCTCTCCCACCTCTCGAGGTGGACCATAACTGGGAAAAGTTCTTCGCCGATGATGACCGATAGGGTTTGTGGGATGCTGTAGATAGAGTCGAGCGCGATTTGACACCGAAAGGCTCTAAGGTCCGTCATCGCCTTAGTCGGGCCGTCTGCCTTGATGAAGCGCCCGAACCCACTCACCAAAGCTGCCACCCGCGCCACTGTCCAAATCTCGAAAGGAAGGTTGATGAGCCGGATCCACGCCTTGTATTGGACATGGTGAGGTCGAGCGTCGCGATATTGCCCCCAAGGGTAGCAGCGGAGCCAAAACCCGTCGAAAGTAAGAACCTCCCTTCTGGTCAGGACTCCTGCCGGGACCCATTCCGGCAAGAATATAGCAAAATCACGCTCTCTGCATCGGGCGACCGCAAAGTCGTCGTTATACCCTCCGAAACGCCTGGCGAGAGCGCTTTTGATGGTGATGATAGGGTCTGGCCCAAGGTTGGCCGGAGGGATCACGTCTGCGAGTAGAGCATTACGCCGTAGCTCCACCCTGCGCAGGTATTCCTCAGTGAAAGGTACATACACCTTCGACAAAGGAGCTCGCCCCCGGTGCTGATGAGCCCTGTTCATGGCTGCGGCAGGCGTGGCCAACTTAGAGTTGCAGAACTTAGCTCGATGCCCCGTGCGCCGGCACCTACGACACCGAAGAGGATCGCGACACACCGCGACCACGTGGTCCCGTGCAAGGCACCGGAAGCACCTCTTCTCCAACCGGGAGGAAAAGGGAGCCCCAGAGGGAGCAGAGGCTCTGGTGGAGGGAAGGCGAGAGCTACGGAAGTGGCGAAGGGCAAATTCCGGAGTGTGAGAATGCTCCCCCCGCAGTAACACCTCCTTATAGGATCTACTGTCAACTAAAGGGCAGTAATGGCCACCACCTTCCTTCCTGCCACCCCCTCTACTCATAGGCCCTCCAGGAGCAATTCGAGGCATACTCTTTTGTTGATACCCATTAATGGGGTTCTTTTGTTCTCGAAGCTCTCCCTTGCTAGAAGCAGCTAAAGTCGCCTCCGCTTCATGATGTTCTTCTGGAGCAAGTCGAGGCATTCTCCAATCCTGATATCCATTAATGGGGATCTTATGCTCTCGCTGGCCGATCTTACTAGAAGCAGCTTTAGACTCCTCAGTATCATCAAGACCCCTTAAGACCTGGATTAATTTCCCACCTACCTCGTCCGCCCACACCACCCTCTTCTGCAGCGCCTTTCTCTTCCCTGATTTGTCCAGCAGGGAAGAGTGTAGAAGGTTGCGCTCCTCTCCTCTGCTCCCTCTGGTACCCAAAGCTCCTCCTCTTCCTCTCATCTCAAACCCTGATATGTTTGAGTGAATTGTTTGTGCTTCTTGTTTTTTTTTTTTTTCTTTAATTTTTTTACACCTATTGTAGGCTTATTCAATTTTAGTTTATTCAAATAAAATTTAGTTTTACAAAAAAAAGAATAGAAGTCAATGGATGTTATATTTTGTTTCAATGACTTAAAATATATATAAAAAATGTTTAGAAAAATTTATTTTAAATTACCATAAAAATAAAAAATAAATCGCAAAAATAAGGGTGGGGGGAGAATAAAGGTGAGGATGCAGCAGAGGCCACAGAGCCATTTTATTTATTTATTTATTTATTTATTAACTTCTAGTTCCTTTGAACTCCACTCTCTCTCTTTCTTTTTTTGTGCTTTTTCCTTATTTATTTATTTATATCTATTATTCTCACTTTCATTGGGAAAAATGTTTGGTGGATTCTTTTTCATTA